>NW_027310714.1:0-50666 GCF_047496795.1 Chiloscyllium punctatum
TATCAACCCTTATCAGGGTTCATCTTGATCTTTTACCGTAGTCTCTAAATTCCAGACATTACATCTCTGTTTCTTCCTCCTCATCATCACTCCCCCTCGCCAATTCACAGATATCATGTTTTTTTGTGTTTGTCTTTTCTGGTTATGTCCTCCCCTTTCATTCTGGTAAAAACTAATATTTGACCTCACCATCGTTGGAAAATTCTGTTCCATCTCCACTATCCCTTTCCTTTCAAAATTCATTGTATTTGATGTACCTCTATTCTTGGCTCCTCCTGTATCTCACCTACATACTGACGGGAGGTGATATCATCCAAAAGCACAGTGTTGGCTTTCACATGTACACTGACAATGCCCAGCTCTCTCTCCCCAAAATCCCTCTCCATTGCTCCACTGTTACTCTGTTATCAAACTGCTTACCACGCTCCCACTACTCGATTCGCTGCAATTTCCTCAAATTAAATGTTGCAATGCTTAAACTCATTGCCTTCAATTGCTATTTCAAATTCCTTTCCCTTATTGCTGAGCTTCTCCCTCTCCCTGGGAACTATCTGAGTCAGAACCACACTCTTCACAATCCTGCTGTCATATCTGACCCCAAGGTGACCTTCTCATCAGACATCTACACAATCACAAACATCAGGAATTCCAGTCTCTAAAACGTTGCTTGTTTCCACCTCACCCCAGCTCCATTGCTACTGAAAAACATTATCTGTGTATGTGTTGCCTTAAACTTGACGAATCTGAAACAGAACCCTTGATTCAGTGAGGAGCTTGCTGCCCAAAGGTCAGAATGGAGATAACTTGCCCATCAAGCTGCATGGGCCTTTCACCCCCCATGTCTTATTGATGAGGCACGGTGGCAGCACGGAAGGAAAGAAAAGGAAGAAAATCCTGCTCTCCACATCTCACTGATACTTGGAACATTCTGTTCCATGGGTCAAAGATCTGCCCTGTTCAGTCACCTGAAATCCCAAGGTGGAAACTCCTATAAACCCACAAAGATTTTCCCCTGAATTGACTGCTGACCTCCACGAGGGTAATGTGTACAGTCATCCTGGGACAGGAGGAGGGGATGGTGTGAATTTCGAATATGAACTGACAGTGACGGATTTTATAAACTTGTATTACAGGATACTACAGGTGGACATTCAGATGGTAATCTTAGTAATTGTAACACCAAACCCTGACAGAATTACGGAATTCATCAGGGCCTGGAGATTTGTATTGTGTATGAGTATTGTGTTCCAGCTCAATCCTACTTGCTGCATAAAAGTTATCCTTTGAATCAGCCCATTCTCTTAATATATCTCCCCAAACCATCAATGTGTCCTATAACCCTTTTATAATGAACTGATGGATGTAAGGTTTATTATTTTAACATGTAACTTTTGTAAACCCCTGTCTCACCGCTCCCCTCAAGTTTCTTTGCGACAAAGAGAACAACCTCAGTTTTCCCAAACCCCTGATTCCCCAGTGTCTGTTTGCTGTCTATAAGGTACACATCAGGATTGTGTTAGAACAGTCTCCACTTGCCTGCATCAGTGCAGCTCCCAGCAATGTTAAAGAACATGAACATCCTCCAGGACAAAGCACTGTGCTTGAGTGGTGTCCCATCCACCAACTTCAGCATTCTCTCTCTCCACCCCCGAGGCACAGTGACATCACTGTGGAAAAGGTAAAGTCGGTATTGTCCTACCAGGTCTTACTACCGCTCTCTCATTAGGAAGAGATGTCTGGTGGTGGTTTGACCTGAAGGTTACCACAGCCCAGGCAAAGAGAAAGGTTGAGAAGGAGAGTCCATCTATTTTAGATCGATATTATCTATGTATCAGCAACAACTATATCATACCAATGAATAATGAAAAAGAACATCCAAATCACCTTACTAAAATCACCCATTCCTTCAACCATCCTGGTAAATCTCCTGTGCCCCCTCTCAGGGACCCTGATATCCTTCCCAATGAGTGGGCGATCTCTGGTTTGCACTGACCCAACTGCTCTTTGTCCCTGTGGGTGATGTCATCATTGAGCAATAATTGCACTAAATCTCACTTTCTGGAAGGGTGGGAGACACAGAATTGCCAATAGCATTTAAGACATATTTAGGTGCACGTTTGCGATGCCAAGACAAGGAACACGATGGACCAAGTATTGGGAAATGGTTTAGGATAGTTAGGTGGTAAATTTCTTTACTGGCACAGACTCAATGGACCACAGAACCTTTTATCTGAGCGGTAAACCTCTAGATACTTAATATAGGAATATGACAGGCTACATTTGAAACCAGGTCAGAAAAGGTGATATTAGAATAGAATACACATGATTAGTCAATGTGTTTGGGAGGAAAGTTGGAGAGAGAGGGGTTTAGAAGGAAATCCTGGAGCTCGGCGCAGGAATCTGAAAGGGCTGTCATCAAGTGAGAAATAAAAATGGATTCTCCTTAAGGTTGGAGTCAAAGAAAGGCACATGCAGCAGAGCTTTGAGAGACTGGAGGGGATTAGAGTTATGGGGGTTCTGAGGCTGTAGAGGAATTATTAGAGATAAGGAAAAGTTATGAGGCTGGGTGAGGTGACCGTGATAGGGAGAGTTGTGTAGAGGGCGGAATGAAGAGATAGCTAGAATTAGAATCGTAATGATATATAGCACGGAAACAGACCCTGTGGTCCGATCATTCCATGTCAAACATAATTACAAACTGAGTTAATCTCACCTACCTCCCCTTGGTCCACATGTATCCAAACATTTCCTATTAGGTACCTGTCCAAATGACTTTCTCGTAGAATCCCTACTGTGTGGAAACTGAACATTTGCCCAACAAATCCACCCAGACCCATTCCTCTTTGTTTACCCCATACTAATGCACCCAACATACACATCTCTGAACAGTGTGGGCAATTTAGCATGACCAGTTTACTAGTGGGAGGAAACGCACACAGAGAAAGGGAGAATGTGCAAAGTCCACACAGACCGTCGCTGGAGGCTGGAATTGAACCCGAATCCCTGTGCTACGAGCCACCGTGCTCCCCAGCAGTTGTAAATGTATTCACATCTACCACTCCTCTGGAAGTTCATTCAACACATTAAGTAACTCAGTGTAAAAAAACATCTATAGTGTCTTTTTAAAACCCTTTCTCCCCTTATCTGTAATATTATGCAGCCCATTCTTGAACTGTACCCCCTGATGGAAAGGGCACCTGCTATGCACATTACCTGGACGCTTCATCATTTCATAAAACTCTAATGAGGTCACCCCTCAACATCCTACACTCCAGTGCAAACAAGTCTCTGTCTCTCCTTATAACTGAAACCATCCATTACCATCACCATCCTGCTAAATGTCTTCTGAATCCAATCCAATTTAATGATATCCCTCCTATAACAGCACAACCAGAAGTGGGCACAGAAATCTAGAAAAGACCTCCCCAACATCCTGTACAATCTCAACATAACATCCCAACCCCTACAAACAAAGACCTGAGAAATGAAGGCAAATGTGCTAAACACCTTCTTAACCAGCCTGTCTACATGTGAGACAAATTTCAAAAACCTGAACTCCTAAGTCTATTTGTTCTCTATCACTTTTCAAGGCTTGACTTTTAATGAGTGTAATTCTTGCCCTTGTTTGTTTTTGAAAATGTAATATCTTTCATTTATTCAAATTAAACTCCATCTGCCACTCTTCAGCCATTCACCCAGTTAATCAAGATCTCTTCGGAATCGTACATAATCTTTGTTGTTTTCCACTTTAACACCATTTATCGTGTCACCCACAAACTTACTACCCAAACTTTCCATATTCTTACCGAAATCATTCATATGAATGGCAAATAAATGTGGACCCAGCACTGATCCCTGGGGAACACTGCTGGTCACAAGCCTTCAGTCTGAAAAACAACCGTCCACTACAAATCTCTCGCCTACTGTTTCGATGCTGACTATCACTAATCGTTCCATATCTCTCCAAATACATGTAATTCCTGTCCTTCAGAATCACTTGCAGCAACTTACCCATCACTGAAGTCAAACTCACAGGCCTGTCATTCCCAGGCTTCTCCTTATATTCCTTCACAGACAATGGTACAACATTGGCCACTCTCCAGTCATCAGACAACTCACACGCCGTTTTTGATTGTACAAATCTTACACAATTAGCCGGCAATTTCGTCCCACCCAAAGTGTTCCCCTGCTCTCACTTCAATTACTTACACTGTCTTATTCACCGAGAAAAAGTCAGGTTTTGATCCTTCTCTGATAGGAACATTTACATATTGATAAAGAAAATGTTCTTGAGCTCATTTAACAAATTTGTCACCAATTAAATCTTTCACACTATAGTAGTCCCAGTCAATATTTGGAAAATTTAATTCCCTACTATTACAAACTTATTATTCTGCCATATACCTGAGCTCTCTCTGTACATTGTTCCTCAAGTTCCCTCTGATTATTACAGTGTCTATAGTGCTATCGAATAAGGTGACTTTTTGTTTATTTGAAAACTTCTGTGAGCACAGCATTTCAAAAACAAAGCTGTCTTCCACAATTTCTGTTTTTCTTGTGTGTATTCATCCAGAGGATGTGGGTATCACTGACCAGGCCAGCATTCATTGCCCATGCCTGAATACCCAGAGGGCAGTGAGAGTCAGTCCCATTGCTGTGGGTCTAGAGTCATGCGTAGGCCAGAGCAGGTAAGGATAGCAGTTTCCTTCCCTAAAGGACATTAGTGAACCAGATGGGTGTTTCTGAACAATCGACAATGGTTTTATGGCCATAATTTAACTTTTCATTCCAGATTTTATTGAATTCAATTGCCTTGGTGGGATTTAAGTCCAGGTCCCCAGAACATTACCTGGGTTTCCAGATAACTTCTCCAGGTGACAATACCTTTTCGGTGATCGCCTCCCCTGATAGTGATGTTAAAAAATGAAAGATCTCCTTTTATGCTTGTAATTTGAGGAAATTAATTAAGACATCTCCAAAGACATCTTCAGAAGTCTAGTGAGAAGAATCTGTTTGGGGAAACAAATCATGCTTTTTTGAGGTTTTCTTTTTAGATCTGATTAGTTAGAATTGACAGTGCGGCAGTCTGTACGGTCTGTAAAAACAGTAAGTTAAAGCTTTATCAATATTTCCTTTACAGAGTTTGCATTTTATAACTAGTAATAGCTACTCAAAATCATCAAAAAGTCTCAAAATGCAATTAAATTCAATCCATAAAAGATGAGCACCTAGAGTAAATATACGACTGGATTCAACAGCCTCAGCACTAAAATGGTCTCTCTCCCTCTCTCGTGTCCTTTTGATCTCTCAAGCAAAAATTTCTTTTCTCTCTGTGACAGCCCCGCTTGCAAGGGGTAATAAGAATCCATCATAATCGACAGCATCTGATCGTTAATTACAACGTTTTTTGATAGTACCGATTTTCGTTTCAGGGTCATATTCAAACACTGTCATGAATTTCACAAGGAAATGCCTGTGAATGTTATCACTTCGTGTCCTGTTCACACAGATACACCGATACTAAGCCAAATGTTCTTAATTGCCTTACAACATCCTGTTATCATTTGCTGAGCCCAGGTGTCAATATCTTTTCATTCTTAAAGTACACCCCTTTTCTGAGCCTTTCTGCCTGTCTATTTTCTAGTGCAGTAAATGTGTTTACATTTTCAGCATTACATTTTAGTCTTTTTTTGTGAAACTAATAAATTAAAATAGATTTCTTTTTATTTTATGGAGATGAAGCAGAAGGTCTGATGATTCTCCTTCAAGCTGAAAAGGTTAAGCAGTGATTTCCAACAGGAGCAGATTTGTTTCCACGATACTTAATTTACAGAGAGACCGAGAGATAAATCATTTAACACTGTCGCAACTTTTAGTACCTAATAAAATTGGCAAAACAGCAGGATGAAAATGTGTAGATTATTTTACTTGGTACGTTCTGAGCATCGGGAACAGTTTGAATGGCAGCTGCATGCAGATTCAGCAGTTATTCTTAAAAAGGTTTGGAATTTAACTTTTTGAGGAAAGATTTGGAGGGATATGGACAAATGGGAGGGGGATTGGGACAGATTCCCAGCATCTCCAGAGGAAGAGAGTACAGCCACAATGATCTGAATTGCCCACAGCCCCTGTGCTCTGTGATACTGCCTCATTTACTGTGAATGATGAAGCTTTTCCCAGGGCAGAGAGAGGGAGGATCCCACCACTCACCTCACAACAGGGCCCGGCTGATTGATGGTAGCTCAAGACCAATAGGATGTGAGTTGGTGTGGACAACACGTGACCATGAGCCATGCAGGCGCTGTGTCACTTACTCATATAAAAATACCCTAATCGTGCAACGAAAAACGTCATTCCTTGAACCATCCTGGTAAATCTCCTCTACCCCCTCTCAGGAACCCTGCCATCCCTCCCAATGTGTGGGGAATCTTTGGTTTATACATACCTAGCTGCTCTGTGTTGCTGTGGGTGATGTCGTCGTAGAGCAACGGTTGCACTAAACCTCACTCTCTAGTAGGGTGGGAGACACAGAAATCCCAACAATATTTAAGATGTATTTAGATGTACGCTTGCAATGCCAAGGCAGATACGCCTATGGGCTAAGTGCTGGAAAATGGGATCAGAATAGTTACCTTGTAGTTTCCTTTATGGCACAGATCCAATGGACCACAGAGCCTTTTTCTGTACTCGAGAAATTCAAGACACTTAATATAGGAATATGTCACGCCACATTTGAAACCAGGTAACGGAGGAAATAATAGAATAGATGATACATGATTGTTTAATGTTTTTGTGAGGAAAGCTCATCCCAGCTCTTCCCCCTCCCCATCCCAGCACCTTTCCCCCTCAACATACCCTCCCCACCCCAGCACCTTCCCTCTCAACATCTCCCTCCCCAGCACAGCACCTTCCCTCTCAAAATCCTCCTCCCAACCACAGCACCTTACCACTCAAGATTCCCCTCCCCAACCCCAGCCCCTTCGCCCTCAATAACTCCCAACATCCCTCTCAACATTCCCTTCCCCAACCCCAGTACGTTTCCCTCTGAACAGCCCCCTACCCACCCCAGCCCCTGCTCTCACAACATACCACACCCCCAACCGATCACCTTCCCTCTCACCCATTCCCCTCCCCCACTCCAGAATGTTCCCTCTCAACATTCCTCCTTCCCACAACAGCACCTTCTCTCTCAACATACCCATCCCCAATCCCAGCACCTTCTCCCTCAACATCCTCATTCCACACCCCAGCACCTTCCGTCTCTAAATCCCCGTCCCCACCCTAGCACCTTCCACATTAACGTCCCCCTCCCCACCCCAGCACCTTTTCTCTCAACATATCCCTCCCCAGCCCAACACCTTCCCTCTTCAGTTGCTATTACAAATTACTTTCCCCTCACTGCTAAGCCCCTCCCTTTCACTGAGAACTGTCTGAGGCAGAACTACACACTTCACAATATTGCTCTCGTATCTGACCCCATGGTGACCTTCTGATCAGACATCTACACAATCACAAACGTCAGGAATTCCAATCTTTAAAATGTTGATTGTCTCCACCTCACCCCAGCTCCATTTCTACTGAAACGCCATACCCATGTCTGTGTTGCTTTAAAATTGACGAATCTGAAACAGAAACCTTGATTCCGTGACTGACCCAGAATCTGGTCCCAGACTCCCCCATGGTGGGACACAACATCTCAGTATTTACCCTGTCATAGGCGTTTCAATGAGATCACCTCTCATTCTTCCAAAATCCAGTGAGAAGTTTCCCAACTTGTCCAGCTTTTTCTTAAAAGATACTCCCTCTAAGCTCGGGATCATCCCTGTGAATCTTCTCTGAAATGCTTCTGAAGAAGTGATATATTTCCTTAACTAAAGGAACCCAAACTTCTCACATTACTCCAGATGTGGTCTCCCGAAGGTATGGACTCCTAACCCTGATACTGCAAACCCCTTCAAAGCAGGAAGAAAATTCCATTCCCTTCTTGATGACCTGTTGGAACTGTGTGCTAGCTTTCTGTGTTTCCTGCACAATTACCCCTGTTCCCTTTGTAGTGCAGCTTTCTACAGTTTCCACCATTCAAATCGTCCTCTGTTCTTTTATTATCTCCTCAAGAATGGAAAAATGCACCATTTCCCAAGTTATACTACATTTGCTAATTTGTTGCCCACACCTCCTGTTGCCCATCCCTCTTTAAACAGTTCATAATCATCTTAGAACTTTATTGTTATGTCTTTTCTACGAGATTTCCCCCTTTATCTTTCTAAACTTTTCTTGGGAGCTCTGGGCTGTGGGAAGCATGCACACTTGCCATCCTTTTCAGGGAGGAGCTTGCTGCCCATTCGTCAGAATGGAGATAACTTGCCCATCAAGCTGCATGAGCCTTTCACACCCAATGTCTTATTGATGAGGCGATGTGGCAGCGCGGAAGGAAAGAAAAGGAAGCAAATCCTGGTCTCCACATCTCACTGAATCTTGTATAATATTCTGTCCCATGTATCAAAGATCTGCCCTGTTTAGTCACATGAAGTCCCAAGGTGGAAACTCATATAAACCCATATAGATTTCCCTCTGAATTGACTGCTGGTCTCCACGAGCGGGGATGTGTGCAGTCGTCCTGGGCCAGGAGGAGGGGATGGTGTGAGACTCCAATCTGAACTGACAGTGACGGATTTTATAAACTTATATTACAGGATACTACATGTGGACATTCAGATGGGAATCTTAGTAAATATTACGACAACCTCTGACAGATTTACTCAATTCACCAGGACCTGGATATTAACATTGTGTGAGAATATTGTGTTCCAGCTCATTCCCACTTGCTGCATAAAAGTTCTCCTTTGAATCATCTCATTCTCTGAGTAGGTCTTCCCCAAATCTTCAATATGTGTCCTGTAATCATTTTATGATGAGCTGACGAGTGTTAAGTTTATCATCTTGATGTATATGTTTTGTGAACCCCTCTATGACAGCTCCGCTCAATTTTCTTTGCTACAAGGAAAACGATCTCAGTTTCCCCAAACCCCTGATTCCCATATGTCTGTTTCCTGTCTATAAGGCACACATCAGGATTGTGTTGGAACAGTCTCCACTTGCCTGCATCAGTGCAGACCTAACAATATTAAAGAGAGTGAACATCCTCCAGGACAAATCATTGTGCTTGAGTGGTGTCCCATCCACCACCTTCAGCAATCTCTCTTTCCACCCCCGAGGCACAGTGGCATCACTGTGTAAAAGAGAAAGTCAAGATTGTCCTAACAGTCCATAGGGCTGCTCTCTCATTAAGGAGATATGTCTGCTGGTTCTTTAACATGAAGTTTACCACAGCCCAGGCAAGGGGAGAGGTTGGGAAGGAGAGTCCATCTATTGTAGATGAATATTTTTGTGCATTATTAACGCCGATGTTCTGCAACTAAAATCCCCCATTCCTGAACCATCCTGGTAAATCTCTTGTGCCCCGCCTTAGGGACCGTGCTATCCTTCCCAATGTGTGGGGAACCTCTGGTTGCACAGATCCAGCTGCTCTGTGTTCCTGTCGGTGGTGTTATCTCAGAGCAACAGTTGCACTAATCCACATTGTCCATAAGAGTAGGAGACAGAGAAATCCCAATAGCATTTAAGGTGTATTTGGGTGTACACTTGCGACGTCACTACAGATAAATTTTGGACCAAGTATTAGAAAATATATTAGGATAGTAAAGAGGTTGTTTTCTTTTTGTCACAGACAGACCCGATGGACCACAGAGACTTTTTCTGTGCTTCAGATGATTGAGATGCCTAATATAGGAATACGACATGCCGAAATTAAAATCAGGTCTGAGAAGGTGATGTTAGCTTAGATGAGACATGATTGGTTGACGATTTTTGGGAGGAAAGAGACGGAGAGGTTCAGGAGGAAATTCTGCTATCTCCTATCTCCTGCAGTCCAAAAATATGCACGATAAGTGAATTGGCCAAGCTAAATCTCCCGTAGTGTTCCGCGATGTCGAGGTAGGTGCATTCATCAGGGGAAATGTAGAGTAATAGGATAGGGGAATGAGTTTAGGTGGGATGCTCTTCAGAGGGTGGGTGTGGACTTGTTGGACCGAAGGTCCTGTTTCCACACTGTAGAGATTCTAACATTCCCATTTGCCATCGGTTCTGAGGAAGGGTCATTGGTCCCGGAATGACCCTTGGTGTGTGCAGGAGGCGGAAACGGGTAAAGGGAGAGTGGCAGCGGGAACCGGATGAAATGATTCAGTTTAGACTGGGAGGATTTAATTATACTCTATGCAGGTCGTTAGTCCTGAATCAGGAACTCTTGGTCCCACGTTTACAGCAAATTGGAAAATGTCTGTGGCCCTCAGGCAGTGATAGGTCCTGGGTTATGGTCACTATCATTACTGGGAACAAGGTACAGCGAGGCACATGCGCATGTTCACTTCCTGGTGGGGGGGGGGGGGATTTGAAGCGGTGCATTTACACATCAAACAAATACCAGGGAAATATTTATCTTCACCATGCACCCTGCACTGACTGTGAGTTTTCTTTTGTGAATTCTTTTTATAGGATATTAATTGAAAATAATTGAGAACGGGTTCTCAAAAGCAAGTTTCTATAGTCAGCGCAGTCATCATGATCTGAATATTATTCGCATTTTACAGTGGAAGGATAAAGGTTTGTCTGTTCTGTCTGTGGGAAAGTACCTCATAGTGTTTGTCAATCAAATAGAAAAACGTTGTTCAAGTTCATGGTTGGAAAACCTTGGAGTATGTGCTCTGTTCTGGGCCCTGCAGCTGAGGAAGGAGATTTTGCCCTGAGAGGGAGCACAGAGTTATCCAAATTACACGTCGTCTCTTTGTAGGAACTGTCAGATATACACCCAGTCACCGACATCATGATGTTAACCTGTAAACCCCTTATTTTCAAATCCCTGCACACTACCCATTAAAATTCCTTATGGACTCAAATTCCAGCACCTTTTCAGGTGGAATGTTCCGGATTCTGACAACTGTCCATTCATCTAGAAACGGCTTCATGTTGACTCTGGGGATACAAAGGGCTGAGCTGAAAGATGAGGTGCTCTTCCTGAGCTACGATTGAGATGCATTGGAACAGTACAGCAGGCTGAGGGCAGTGTAGGTGTGAACAGACGATGGAAATGGCAGGGCTGCAGTGTGAGTGTTTCTTGGCTCAATCTGAGAGTTTTGGGGTTGTGGGACAAGGAGAAGTTGAAGCTGAAACTCGGTTTTAGTTCTGGCCATTCAGAAATTCACATGGTCCAAATGGGAGCTGCCAATTTGTAAGCGATACGACGGATCATTTTCAAACACTTTTTAAAAGTGTTCCATCACTGTTTGAAGTGATGGAAGATTGCTAGATCATTTGAATACTTTTAAAGGGAGTAACTAGCTGAATCTCGAGACATGTTGTGACAGTAGCCCTCAGACCCGTGGTGTGTTCATCTCGCACCATGTGGGAAATAAGGGACGCTTCCTGATGGCTATATGTGCCGGACGTGTGTCCATCTGCAACTACTGGGAAACTGCTTGTCGGAGCGGGAGCTGTGGGTGGACTCACTATGGATCATCTGCGATTAGGAGAATGTTATGGGCAGCACATTTGGTGAGTTAGTCACACTGCAGGTGAGAGTTACACAGGCAGAAACGTAATGGGTGACCACCAGATCAAGTAAAAGGCTCAGGAACGGAGTGCAAGAGTCCTCAGTGGTTATGCCCCTCTCAAACAGATACTGTATACCGCTTGGGATTCTCGGGAAATCAGCACCTGCCTGGGTCATGACACCACAGAGAACTCTGCTGCACAGAACAGAGGAATGAGAGTGGCAGGGCTATCGTGACAGGGGATTCAATAGTCAGGGTCCGGGCAGGCACGTCTGTGGTCACTGACATGAATCCAGGATGGTATGTTACTTCCCTGGTGCCAGGAGCCGCGATATCATGAAGCGGCTGCAGGACATTCTGGAGCTGGAGGGCAAACAGCTCGTGGTCTTGGAACACACAGATACCAATGACATCACGAAACAAATGGATGAGGGCCCGAAAGTTGGATATAGGGAGATCAGGGATACAGTAAAATGTATCTCCTGTAATGTAATAGTATTAGACATGCCACCAGCGCCACGTGCTAGTGAGAGCAGGGACAAGAGGGTGGATCAGCTGGATGTGTGGCTGGAGAAATGGCGTACGAGAGAAGGGTTCAGATTCTTCAAGCATTGGTACAGTTTCTGGGTTAGGTAGCACCTGTACAAGCCTGACCAGTAACCCCTGCATAGGGCTGGGAGAAATCTCCTGGTGGGGGCTACAATATCGGTTACACGCTGAGTGCAAGAACGTGGGACTCGAATAAATAGGTGCTTGATGACCAGCATGCAGACGATGGGGCTGGAAAATCGACGTTTCAGGTCAGGACTATTCATCAGGACTGACAAAGGGTCCTGAGCCAAAATGTCAACTTTCTGGCTCCTCCGATGCTGCCTGACCTGCTGTACGTTTTCAGGTCCACATTGCATGAACTCTGATTTCCAGTATCTGCAGTCCTTAACTATCTCCACATCCCAGGACTCAGTCTGGTGACCCTCGTTTACTGTCTCTCAGTAACCGGGATAGTCTTCCTTGGGAAATGAGAACAAAGGTATACACAGTACTCCAGGTGTGGTCTCACCAAGGCCCTTCCAGAAAGGGATCCCTGCTACTGTACTCAAATCCTTTCACCCATCATTTACATTCTCCACTGCTTCCCAATCCTGCCTGCTTCTGAAAAGAGGGAATCACAGAGAAATACAGAATAAAATGGGGTCGATCTGTCTGGTATAAAATGGTTGAACACAATGCCCCTATCTTCTCCATACTGGTCATCAAGCACACATGCCTGGTGTGATCATCTAAACACTTCATCAAGGCTGCAATGTTTCCTGCATCTGTCACCATTTCAGATGCTGCCAGACCTGCTGAGGATCTCCAGCACTTTGTGTTTTTATTTCAGATTTCCACCATTTTGCTGAAACACTTCGAGTCAGAGCGTTATACAGCATGGAAACAGACCCTTCAGTCCAACTTGTCCATATCGAGCACATACCCTAATCTGATCCAGTACCATTTGGGAGAGTTGGCCTATATCACTCTGTACACTTTCTATTCATGTACCCCTCCAGACGCCTTTTAAATGTTGTAATTATACCTGCGTCCATCATTCGTATGGCAGCTCATTTCATATACCCACCAACGTCTGAGTGGAACGTTTGCCCCTCAGGTCCCTTTGAAATCTTTCCTCTCTCACCTCAATCCCAATCTCCTCGAGTTTTGTACTAACCGACACTGGGTGGAAAAAAACACCTTAGCTATCCTCCCTATCTGTGCTCCTCTATAAGGTAATGCCTCCGTCTCTGGCACTCCAGGGGGCGGCATAGTGGCTAGCACCGCTGCCTCACAGCGCCAGAGACACAGGTTCAATTCCCGCCTCAAGCGATTGACTGTGTGGAGTTTTCACATTCTCCCCTTGGGTTTTGCCGGTTTCCTCCCACAGTCCAAAAATGTGCAGGTGAGGTGAATTGGCCATGCTAAACTGCCCGTAGTGTTAGGAGAAGGGGGAAATGTAGGTGAATGGGTCTGGGTTGGGTTTTGCATTGGTGAGTTGGTTTGTTTGTCTTGGACCGAAGGGTCTGTTTCCACACTGTAAGTAATCTGATCTTTAAAAAAAGCCCCAGCCGAGTCAACCTCACCCTTTAACTCCACAATCCTAACAACAACTTTGTAGATATTTTCTGAAACCCTTCAAGTTCTGCAAAACAGACTCAGAGATGTATAGAAAGGAAACAGACCCTTCAGTCCTACTCGTCCATGCCAACCAGTTCATTCTATACATGCACCAACCATTAACTGTGTGAAGCAAGTTGTCCCTACGGTCCCCTTGAAGTCTTTCCCCTCTCACGTTCAACCTATGCCCTCTGCTTTTGGACTTCCCTACCTTGAGGATAAAGAAACTGTGGTGAGTCACCCTGTCATTGCTCCTCACAATTTTATAAAGTTCTATAATGCCATGCAGCAGCGTCCACTGTTGCAGGGAAGATATCCTCAGCCCCTCCCTATGGTTCAAATGTTCCAAAACTGGCAACACCCTTGTAAATCTTTTCTGAACTCTTTCAATTTTCCCAACCTCCATCCTATTGCAGGGAGACTGGAATTGAAAGCAGTCTGGGCATTCTAAAAGTGGCCGACCCAATAAACTGGGGGACTGAAACATGATCTCCCAACTCTTATACTCAATACACTGCCCAGTAACAGCTAGCATACCAAACACCACTTCACTGACCTGTTTACATCCTCACCTTTTTCCCACTCTGTCAACACAGCAATGAATTTAGTACAAGCCGAGACGTCGAACACTTCTTCCGCTGCCTCCGAGCTTACTTTTACAATCAGGACTCCCGTCCACCTTCCGAGGACCCCTTCGCCTGCCTCCAGCACACTCCATCCACCTGGACACCCTGCGCTGGCCTATTACCTGCCCTCGATCTCTTCATTTCCAACTGCCGCCGAGATATTAACCACCTCAACCTGTCTACCCCACTCCCCCACTCCAACCTCTCACCATCACAACACGCAGCCCCCCACTCCCTCTGCTCCAATCCCAACCTCACCATAAAACCAGCAGATAAAGGGGATGCAGTGGTAGTCTGGCACGCTGACGTCTACACCGCTGAGGCCAGGTGCCAACACGAAGACACCTCCTCCTACCTACCCCTCGACCATTACCCCACCCCATCACCAAGCCATCATATCCCAGCCCATACAGAACCTCATCACCTCAGGAGATCTCCCACTCATAGCTTCCAAACCTCATAGTCCAGGAACCCTGCACTGCCCGGTTCTACCTCCTTCCCAAGGTCCACAAGCCTGACCACCATGGCTGACCCATTGTCTAAGCATACGCCTGCCCCACTGAACTCATTTCCACCTTTCTTGACACTGTCCTTCTCCCCAATCCTGGAACTCCCAACATACGTTTGAGACGCCACCCATGCCCTCGTCCACCTCCAAGACTATTGTTTCCCTGGTCCACAAAGCCTCATGTTCACCATGGAATTCCAATCCCTCGACACCTCCATCCACCATGACCAGGGCCTCCAAGCCCTCCATTTCCTCCTCTCCCGACGTCCCAAAAATAACCCTTCCACCGACACTTTTTCGTTTGGCTGAACTGGTCCTCAACCTCTACAATTTCTCTTTCGAATCCTCCCACTTCCTCCAGACCAAAGGGGTAGCCATGTGCACCCGTATGGGCCCCAGCTATGCCTGTCTCTTTGTTGTCTACATAGAACAGTTGATCTTCCGTAATTACGGCTGCACCACTCCCCACCTCTTCCTCCGGTGCATTGATGACTGCAGTGGCGGCACCTTGTGCTCCCGCGAGAAGGTTGAGCAGTTAATCAACTTCACCAATACATTCCCATCCAAACTTAAATTCACCTGGACCATCGCTGACACCACCTTCCCCTTCCTGGACATCTCCATGTCCATTAATGACGACCGACTTGACACTGACACATTTTACAAACCCACCGTCTCCCACAGCTACCTGGAATACAACTCTTCCCACCCTCCCTCCTGCAAAAATGCAATCCCGTATTTCCACTTCCTCCGCCTTCACTGCATCTGCTCCCATGAGGACCAGTTCCACCACCGAACACACCAGATGGCCGACTCCTTTAGAGACTGCAGTTTCCCTTCCCACATGGTTAAAGATGCCCTCCAACGCATCTCGTCCACATCCTGCACCTCCGCCCTCAGACGCCACCCCTCCAACTGAAACAAGGGCAGAAACACCGGAGCTCACCTCCCACCCTACCAACCTTCAGACCCCTCACCTGCAGAGTGGAGAAAAAAATGAGAGGGGGTGGCGGTGTGGAGAAAGTTGCATATAGTTAAATAGGTGAATGGGGTGGGGATGGAGGTGATAGGCCAGAGAGGAGGGTGGGGGAATGTAGCAAAGAGTACAATATGTGAACTGGGTTGGGGATGGAGGTGATAGGTCAGAGAGGAGGGTGGATTAGTTAGGTGGAAAGGAATATAGGCAGGTAGGACAGGTCATGAGGGCGTGGTGAGCAGGAGGTCTGGAGCTGGGGTGAGGTGGCTGAAAGGGAAATGAGAAAACTGGTGGTATCCACATTTATACCATGGGGTTGAAGTGTTCCGAGGAGAAAGATGAGGCTTCATCCTCCAGGCGACGGATGGTGAGGGAGCAGCGGTGGAGGAGGTGCAGGAATGCAAGTCCTCGGCAGAGTGTGAGGGGGGTTGAAATGTTGGGCTACTGGGCGGTGGGGTTGATTAGTGTGGGTGTCCTGGAGATGTTACCTCAGGTGCTCTGCTAGGAGGCGTCCTGTCTCCCCAATGTAGAGGAGACCGCATCAGGAGCAACGGATAAAATAAATGATATAGATGGATGTGCAGGTGAAATGTTGATGGATGCGGAAGGCTCCTTTGGGGCCTTGGATGGAAGTGAGGGAGGAGGTGAAGCGCAGGTTTTGCAATTCCTGGCACGGGAAGGTGCCAGGAAGGATGGGTGGTTTGTTGGGGGGGGCGTGGACCTGACCAGGTAGTCACGGATTGAACGGTCTTTGCGGAAGGCGGAAATGAGTGAGGATGGAAATATATCCCTGGTAGTGGGGTCCATTTGGAGGTGGCGGAAATAGGTGAATGGGGGTGGGGATGGAAGTGATAGGGTCATAGAGGAGGATGGAGTAGATTTTCCTGCTCCTCGGATGCTACCTGACCTGCTGTGCTTTTCCAGCACTACTCTAATCTAGACCCTGTCTACATTCAGCCCCACTTTCAAGGATCTATCAATCCAAACTCCATTGTCTATTTGTTCGTCAACACTTCCCAGGAACCTGCCATTATGAGGTTGTGTCCTATCGTGGAAACCTCTTTGCGAAATCAGAGAGACTAGAATTGAATGCAGTGTTCTAAAACTGGCCTCACCAATACCCTATACAGCCACAACTTGACCTCATAACTCCGGTACTCAATGACAGAATCCCTACATTCGGCCCATGAGGCAATACCAACCATCGCAACAACATCCCACCTGAACCATATAAACAAGCATTTTTTCCACAGCTAATCCCCCTAACCCGCAAGTCTTTGGATTGTGGGAGGAAACCAGAGCACCCAGAGGAACACCACGTAGACACACAGAGGGAGAAAATGCATGCACAACACAGAGTGGAATCGAACCCAGGTCCTTTTATTGACCACTGCAAACCAATAAAGGTCAGCGTCCCAATGCCACAATGAGTACCTGATATCCCTGAAACTCTACTTTCCAGGAACTATGCAGTTGTTCTGAGCCCTTCAGAGGGATTGACGTTGAGAAGGAGAAAACAGGAACAGGATGGATTTGTAGATCTATAAGATAACATTGTCTCCTTCTTTGTATCCCCCTCTCTGTGTGTCCCCTCTGTGTCCCCCTCTCTCTGTGTCCCCCTCTCTTTATGTCCCCCTCTCTGTTTCCCCCTCACTGTTTCCCCCTCTCTGTTTCCCCCTCTCTGTTTCCCCCCTCTCTGTTTTCCCCTCTCTATTTCCTCCTCACTATGTTTCCCCTCTCTCTTTTCCTCCCCTCTCTCTGTTCCTCCCCTCCCCCTCTCCCTCATTCTCCCCCTCCCTCGTCAACCCCTCCTTCCCCCCTCTCGTTCCTCCCTTCATTCCCCCCTTCTTGTCCCCCCTGTTCCCCCCTCCCATTACCCCTCCTGTTCCCCCCCTCTGTTCCACCCCTGACCTCCCTCGCCCCGCCTCTGCCTGTCCTCCCATCTGTTCCCCTTTTCTCTCTCCCCGACCTGTTTCCGTGCGACCTCTCTCTAACCCCACACCCTCTGCCCAGCCCCCCTCCCCGTCCCCTAGTTCCGTACTTCCCAACCATAGGAAAAAGACCTTGGCTATTTATCCTACCCATGTCTGGTCTGATTATTTAAATCTCTATAAGGTCACCTCTCAGCCTCCGATGCCCCAGGGAAAGCACACTATCCAACCCTGGCAACATCCTTATAATTATTTTCTGACCCCTTTCAAGTTTGAGGACATCCTTCTGATAGGAAGGAGACCAGAATTGCATGTAACGTTCCAAAAGTTTCCTACTCAATGTCCTGTACAGCCACAATATGACCTCCCAACCACGAAACTCAATTCTCTGACCAGTAAGGGAAAGCAGACCAACTGCCGTCTTCACTATCCTATCTACCTGCGACTCTAATTTCGAGAAACTATGAACATGCACTCCAAGGTCCCTTTTTTTTGTGCAACACTCCCCAGGAACTTACTATTGACTGTATACGTCATGTTAAGGTTTGCTTTTCCAAAATGCAGCACCTCACATTTTTCTAAACTGAACTCTTCAGCCCATTCACCCATCTTGTCAGCTTGTACGAGAGGGCATAACTACAAATTGAGGGGTGATAGATTAAAGACAGATGTCAGAGGCATGTTTTTTACACAGAGTGTATGAGTGGGGAACACAAATAAAAGGTTCCGGATTGGTTTTTACCCAACGTGGTTCTGACTAGGAAGGAAACCCTGGGATGGGGCGGGGGGTGGGTGGGGGAGGATTCACCAACAACCGGGAGGCTCCAAGTCAGACTCATTTGATTTGGTTCTTAGTCTGCAGACAGGAGTTATGAAACTAAATTTAATGAGAGGAGAGAGAATGTGAGAACTCTGTGTGGAGGAAAGAAGTGAGGTGATTGCTTTGGTCTTCAGCTAACAGAAGAGAGAAATTGTGAGACTGAGATTTAAAGCTTTGAGCAAGCAAGGAAACTACAATATAATAGGATCATTGCATTATGAAGTTCCATCCTGTCTTAATGTGGTGACTTGTTTTCTCTGTTGTAGGGTACTGAAAGAGTGAATTTGCAGTTGAGAAATTCAAATTGAACTTCATGTTCAGATCTGATAGTTACTTGATCCGTACCGATCTGAATATCATTGGCCTTTTCATCTGGAAGGAAAGGTGTGCATTCTGTCCGGCAGTGAATATTTCAAATGTCAGTGTGACTGACCTACTGCACTTTTCCAGCAACACATTTTCAGGTCTGATCTCCAGCATCTGCCGTCCTCACTTCCTCCATTGGATTTAATCTTCCCGCTTTCCATCTGTGTTCTAAATTCAACTAGACTTATCACAAGTCTTTTATCATATTACGAGGTGAGGCGACGTTTCCTAGGTGTTTTGATTTTCATTATCAGAGACCTTGGCTTTGCAATAAAGTACAGGATAAATATTCACAACAGATTATTATAGACGGTGTGAATGCACTACACAGTCTAAAACCATAAATCACTGCCTCGCCTTAGTTTAAAATTGCAAAACCATTGCCTCCTGCACGCTTCCTCACCATCTAAGTTTGGAAGGCGAATCCACCTGCCTGCCCTACATTTTCTGAAAATCTCCTTAGGTGAAGATGGTGATTTTTCGATTCAGCTTTCCCGTTATTGCCACTGGATACAAGAGAGGCAATGCAGCCCTTCGAACAAGCTCCACAGTTTAATACAATGATAATTGAGCTCACCTCCGTCTCAGCTGGATTTTACTGCCTCTCTCTCTCACCCTTCAACTCATTGCAAATTAAACATCTGTATCTCTTCATTAAATTTGTTCATTGCCTGGCATCCACCGCATTTTGAATAGGGAATTCCACAGATTCACAACACATTGAGATAGGTACATTCTTCCTCATGACAATAGAATAGGGTCCTAGTAGTGCAGACACGGGGTATTCATCCATCGATTCCACACCAGCCCTATGATGAACATCACATTCAGACTCCCCCATTCCCTGTAACCCTGCGTTTCCCATGGCTAATGGCCTAACCTGCAAATGTATGGACACTGTGGGCAACTTAGCATGGGCAACCCACATAACCTGCACATCTTTATGCTGTGGGAAGGAACTGGAGCACCCAGAAGAAACCCACGCAGACATTGGCAGAACAAGTAAACTCCACACAGTTGCCTAAGGCTGGCATCAAACCGAGGTCCTGACGCTGTGAGGCAGCAGTACTAGCCACTGAGCCACCTCTGCTTAAAATCTGCTACCCCTTATTAACCTCTCCACATCCTAACTAGATGAATCTATGTTCTTTACATCAGAAATTGGATTGTCTAACCAGATGTCTCATTAAAACTTAGTCACAACCCACATGTGCTGTGTGTCTGATTGGGTAACCTATATACAACACCCTCCAGCCCACACTTTTCATTCACTTTCCAGAGACAGGTCTCCAGTGCTTCATGGGGACTACAACTCCCACAATCCCTGAGGAAGGGACCACAAGTGTGAGTGGAAACCCGGCATTGAACAAGTACAGAATGTGCGTGGGTTTTGGAGCATGACCTTTTGGTAACTAGCGGAATGCATTTCACACTGTGAGTGTCTGGAGGAGGAACGTATCTGCTTGTAGAATTGATAGGTTGGGGGGGGGTCAAAGTGTCACCACACCCACATGGGACCAATTTCCATCCCTAACTTGTCATAAGATTGGGAATCAACCAATGGGAAACAAACAAGGATCTGAGCCATTCTCCCAGACTGAAGGTTCCTCTTCTGTCGAGGATCTGGCACCTCCCTTTCTGTTTCCTTTTGTTTCATTCTGCTGTTACATTATTGACTTGCATCAACTGAACGGAAAGAAAGTGAACCCAGAAAGGGTGCAGAGTCTAACCAGTGACAGGAAGTAGTGGCATGGATCTGTTTACCAGTAACTACATGAGAATGGGGAGAGGGTACATTAGGGACAGCAGAGGCAGAATGGTGTGAGAGTAAGTGGGCTGGAGGGTTACAGCTTTGGGGGAAGAAAGAGTAAAAAGATATTCCAGAGAAACTAGAATGGTCTGTTATGAATTTCTACTCTGTAAATTTTCCTTTATACACGGTGCTAGGTGGTGAATATTTGCAGATTCAAATCTCAAAATCATGTGCAGATTGTGATTAAGTTAACCAGCATTTGAAGAACCAAAGATGGAGAATCACTCAGACAAAACCCTACAACACTCCCCCTCCCAGCATTGTCAGTCTATCTGTGTCAAATGGACTGTGAATGGTTGAAGACAGCAACTCACTATCATCTTCTCAATGGTACCTAGTGATGGGGAATAAATGCTGGCTGAGCCAGTGATGCCCATATCCTGGAAATGGTTTCCACCTCCAGTTGCTGAAACCCGGTTGATGTTCCTGCAGGATGATTAGGAATGCTGAGTGCATCCTCCAGGAGGCAGCACCATCACATTACCCCTGCCTACACCCACACCGTAACACAGCAACAGCACTGGAACAAAATGCAGTGAAGCCAATTGAGGACTTAGATATAGTTCCTTGAGATAAAGTCAAGAAACGGGATTGGAGCACAGCAGGAACAGGAGACTGAGCTGGATGATGAGCTGTTTCTCAATGAATGGTGGAGCAGGTTCGAAAGGCCGAATGGCCTCCTCCTGCTGCTATCTCCCAGGTAAGTATATAGCCATGGAGCCCGGGTAGGAAGAAGTCGGCAAGGCAAGGATTCTCCAGGAGATTGCACATCCACATCAGTTTTCAGTGAAGGATGTTTTGGTGGATTGTATTTAACTTTTGTCTTTAACACATGGTTTGTGAATTTGGTTTTGAAATATTGTAGATGTTTATTTCACAAGAAATAAAACTAAAAGAAAATAAACGAAACTATCCGAATATAACAGTTGTAAAAATTTCAAAAACCCTATAAAACAAAAACCTGTCTACTCCCGGAAGTGAACACTTTCCAGTTACTCAAACTCCAGGGAACTATTCCCTCCCTGTCTGAACCTTTGGTTTGATTTAAGTGCTTTTCAGTTGTCGTTCTGTGAGCTGTGAAGCGTTAATTTATTTCCCCATATCTCTTACCCAGAAGTGTTATCACACACAGCTGTGCACCTGTCCCACCATCAAAATCATCATTACACTATTTTGCCTTTAGTTAATATATAATCACCAGCAGTAAACTACCCGTGTAACCAAAGAAAGCCTAATATCGGCAAAGCAAACCAAACCATTACAAGTGACACAGGGGGAAAGGACTAAATAAAAGTAGACTTGGGGGTCAGGGGGCAGCGGTGGAGATAAAGTACTGTATCCCCTGCGGTGCCCACCTCTATCTAAAGGATACGAGAACATTGGTGCATTCCACACGCTCCTTCTCCAAGGACACCCTGTTGTGTTTATCCTCAATCATAGAATAGAATCCCGACAGTGTGGAAGGAGAGCATTGGCCCATCAAATCCCACTGATCTTCTGAAGAACATGCCAGCTTGGGTACTCCATCCCTGTAACACTGCATTTCCCATGGCTGATCCACCTCGTCCGCACATTCCTGGACATTGTACAATTTAGTACGACCGATCAACCTAACCACATCTTTGGACTGTGGGAGGAAACCAGAGCACCTGGAGGGGGCCCACAATATCATAGGGGAATGTGCAAACTCTACCAAGGCTGGACTCCAACCTTGTACCTGGTGCTGTAAAGTAGCAGTGCTATAACCACAATTTAAACCAAAAGAGATGATCCCTGTTCATTATCACTTCGATGTTTGTGGAGACTAATTGCTCAGAGAGACATCCTGAGGTTCAGAAAGAAGTGATTACAAATTTAGTCAACACCAGCCCAGTTCATGTGATTAACAATCCCAACATCAATAATCCGACATTGTCATCATGTACAAGGTCCAGTCCTGACTCTGATGAACAGTAACTGCAGAATCAGAGTCCTGCAGTGATTTCTGAACTTTACCCCACACGGGGCAGGTGGATGACCAATTACCTGTGTGCACTCACTGGTCTCTCACTTGTGGTGAAGACTCAGTAAATCCCTTGTTACATGGAGTGGTAAACAGCGCCTACCCAGTGTGAACCCGCTGGGGTCTCAGCAGGCGGGATGAATCACTGAATCCCTTCTCACACACTGACCATCTGAATCGCCTTTCCCCTGTGTGGGGTCACTGGGCTCTCAGCAGGTGGCGCATTCGAGTGAATCCCACCCCACACTGGGTGTAAGTGAGTGGCCTTTCCCCAGAGTGGACTTACTGGTGATTTAGCAGGTCAGAGGACTGAGTAAATCATTTCCCACACACGGAGCAGGTGAATGGTCTCTCCCCAGTGGGAATGCACTGATATCTCCACATTTGGGAGATTTGAATGAACCCTTTCTCACACATCGAGCAGGTGAATGGTCTCAATCCTCTGTGCCAACTCCGGTGCGACAGCAGATTTTAAGATTGAATAAATTCCTTCCTATACGTGGGGCAGGTGACAGACCTCTCCCCTATGTCACTGTGTCGGTAAGTGTCCCGCTGCGAGTGGAAACTGATTACTTCCCACAGTCCCCACATTTACTCAGCCTCACCCTGGTCCCATCATATTGATACCTGCCCAGATCACATGACCAGTTAAATTCTCGACCAGAGTTACAACATGGGAATGGTTTCTGTAGGCTGTGATTGTTGTTTTCCCCTTCCATATTACCCATAATAATCATGACCTGCAGAACTGGGTGACTCTCAGATCGATTTAAAGTCTGAATTTCCCATCTGTAAACCCTTTCGCTGTAAAACAAGTTTATCTCTGTCATTATTGCAGTAAGATTGCAGGAGGAATTGAGAATGTCTAACTATCTATAGTTATTAGTTTCTGCTCAGGATCTGATTCCCCTGCTCTCCAGGTTAACATCAGTCTCTCTCTCTCACACACACAATGTCTCCATGCCTTTAAATGACAACAGTGTTCCTTGAAACAGCCAGCCTTTACAGATGCTCCACTGACTCAAATGAGCAGTCTAAACCTGTAGATACAAAGATACCCTCTCCGCCCGGAAGTCAAGGCAATGGGGGGACTGCAGGAAAGGATGGCATTCCCCACTTAGGTGTAAACTCACTTGCTCAGTCACACTGCGGACAGGCCGTCCACCAGTCGCAGAAGTGAGAAGTAATCACTCAGGAAACCAAACTGCAGACTCACCAGCAAGTTTACAAATGACAGCAGGGGTGCGATTCTGCTGTGATTGCAGCTGTTAATCCCGACCAGCAATGAACCATGCTTGGACGTCAGTTTCCAGTCGAATTCCACCATTTTCCGATGTATATCAAAATTTACACTTATTTGCCGGAGTCATAATTTAGAAGTTTCAATGCGATGCAAATATGGTCGAGTAGTTGACTATGACGAAGATTGCCAGGGACTGGACAGATAAATCAGACAATTGGAAGGCAAAAATGATGAATGGAATTGAATGCAGAGTAATGAGTGATAATGAATTTGAGAAAAGGAAACAATAATAGTGAGGATTCTGAGTGTTTTAGAAGCACAAACCGATGTTGGAGTGGATATTAACAGATCACTGAAGATCGTTGGAGAGCAAGGTCAGTTGGTCGAGAGGGCTTTTGGATATGTTATGTTGCTGACCATAGGCTGGGGATGATACTAGAACTTTAGCAAACGCCGGTTGAGGGAAAACCTAAAGGGCTGAGTACAAGTCTGGTCACTACAACAATCAACATTTTTAAAAATTGTAATATAAAAGACGGAGAGCTGAAGTAGGCCACTATGCCCATCAAGTCCACTTCACAAATCAATGCGTTTATCACTGATAGTTCTTTCCAAGTCATGGTGGAATGTGCCTTGGAGGGTAACTTGGAAATGATGGCGTTTCCATGCATCTTCCCACCTTGTCTTTGTCGTCGGTACAGTAGTTGATCTTTGAAGGTTCTTTCAACAAAGCCTGGATGATTGACACCAGTGTGTTGTGTAAGTGGTACACTCTGCTGTAATTGTGCCTTAGCGGTGAGAGGAGTAATTATTGCAGGGACTCTTTAGGGTTCAGTTACGTGACTGTATTGTCGTGAAGGGTATCCAGTTCCTTAAATGATATTTAAGCTTTACCCATCCAGGTAAATGGAGAGACAGAGAGAGAGATATCTGTTACATATCTGATTTGCGCCTTGCAAACCATGCAGGCTTCACGGATTTAAGAGCTGAGTTAATCACCAAAAAATGCCTACCCATGGACTTGTTTTTGTAGCCACAGTATTTATATAGAGGGCCAAGTTCACTTTCTCACAAATACTTGTTCCCTAGACGATTATACGAGGGAATTCATTTACAATAATCCATTGAATGTCAATGGGATATGATTAGATTCTCATTTGTCAGAGTTATCATTATTGTTTTTGGTGCTTATGTGGACCAATCCGATTCTAATTCCTAACTGATTCTAAATGCCTATTCCCGTCTGTGCTTGAAATTTCAACCCGTTGCCGAGCTCTACCTGCCTTAATAATATGCAACATGTTTCTGCGGCACTCAGTTTCTCTGATTCCGGGTCTGGGAACTAGGAATATGGGATCCTCTGAGGCAATGGGGTACTGTCTTGTGTGGGAAGGTTGGTGAAGCAACAGATATGTAACTACATTGTTATTGAAACATACGTTTCAACAATACCTTGCGCCTGACCCTTTAATGTATTGTAGAGATCTATCAATCTCAGTATTCAACATGCAGTTCTCGATGCAACCTCCACAGCCTCTAGAGATAGATGACGTGGCCCAGTCACATGAGTACCTGCCACGTACATGGTGGGAAGTGTACCAACATTACACGTGGGGACACCTCCGTGGCGACTTCACCAACATTGTCCATCTCATACGCTGCAGGCAAGAATGCCCTGAGGCATGGTATGTTGGCGAGACTGAGCAATGGCTACATCAATGGATGAATGGACATGGAACAACAATCACCAGGCGGGGGTAATCTCTCCCAGGCAGAGAACACTTCAGCAGTCTGCGGCATTCGACCTCGGACCTTCCGGTGACCATCTTCCAAGGTGGACTTCGGGACATTCAACAATGCAAAGAGGCCGAGCAGAGGCTGATTGCCACGTTTGGTAACCATGGGGATGGCCTCAAACGTGACCTTGAGTTCTTGCCACATTACAGGTGACCTCACTGCACAGCACACATACCCAAAGACACAAACACACACACACACGCACAGAGATACACAGACACTCTGACAGACAGACACAAGTACTCCGACACACACACACACTGACAGACACGTGCACTCCTACAGACCCATACACTCACGCAGACCCTCTCTCATAAACAAGCACTCTCTCTTTCACTCACACACTCACACGTACACGCACCCTCTCACAGACATGCCCCTTTACACTCCGACTCACATACATACACCTATACTCACTTTCTCAGACTCATACCTACCCGTCACACACATACGTATAAATTTGTGGGGTGAATTTGTATTTACAGAATTTCATTTTATTTTCTCAAAAACTCCAAGCATCCATGTAAGATTCTGCCAGTCCTTTTTTTTAGATTAGAATCAGTCTGAGCATTGGGGCACTGGCAGCCTCACACAGGGCACATTACACCTTCAATGCGTTATTTGGATCGATATGACACCAGTTGTTAAAGTTCACTTGAGAATGCAACTTTTTTTTAAAAATTCTGATATTTACATATGAATGAACTGAAACCAACATATTCATTCTAAAAGATTAGGGACTTAACAATTTCAATTACCTCACACTGTAACCTTTTGTGATAAAATCTGCGTCTTATGATCTTACACTCCACAATTATCTGATGAAGGGCAGTGCTCCAAAGGCTAGTGCTCTGGAAATAAACCTGTTCGAACATAACCTGGTGTTGTGTGATTTTTAACTTTGTACACCCCAGTCAACACTGGGTCCTCCAAAATATTTGTTCTGCTTTGATCGCTGGACTGCAGGAATCGTGTGTTTGCACGGGACGCTGTTCAAAGAGGATTGACCAAGGGATTGCCTGGACTGAACCATTCCCACTATGAAGATAGACGAGCTAGGCTGGGGCTGTTTGTCTGAGAGTGCAGAACGTTGAGTGAGGAACTGATTAACACGCAAGTTAAGGGGATCGACATGTGTGATAAGAGTAAACCTTTTATAGGAAGTATTAATAATCAGGGCTACACAATAAACACAAGAGAGTGGACTTCTGCAGGAGATTTCGGAAGAATGCTTTCACCCTGATAGTGTTGTTTATCTGAAATTCACTGTCTGAACGTGTGGTAACGGTAAGAGTGATGAGAATATTTCAGGACTATTTAGCTGAACACTTGAGGAGCTGGGGCACACGCGGATAAGGACCACGTACTGGAAAGTGTCATGAGGGTAAACAAATGATTGATGAAAGACCTAAACACCGCAACTTTGTGTGCAGTAAAATGGCAGCCAGCGCGGCTCTGTGGCGCAATGAAAAGCGCATTCGACTTCTACAGCATTGTTATTGAAAGTTTGTTGGGTTTGAGTCGTAGTTTATTCAGAATTAATTATTGTTCTGCTAATTCATCATCAATTCCTATCGTCTGGAATTCTCGTTCCTTCAGCTGATCAGAGGAAGTTCCTCACCTCCTTTGTGGTAAGTTTTGAGGGAAATGTACCTTTTAAACATGATTGGACCAGAATTGGCAGATACTTTGCAAAACATACAAATTTCGAGCAGAAGCCAATGTCTCTGAACATGTCTGCGCCCCCACCCCAGAACCACACACACACAATCGCACTGACATTTTCAGTTTCTTAGATATCTGTTTCCCAGGGGGCGATATGTCGATGGGGATGGGCTGGGAAAAGACATTCTAATGTTCTATCAGCCATGATGAGATCAGATTGCGAGGTAGCGCCATGAGGTTCAGTATCCTCCTCTTGTTGCTCTCTGTCTGTGCTGTTTCTGGTAAAGAGTTTTAAACAATAACACCATGAGGACAATGTGAATCTAAACCATGGAATATCAAGGTCCTTCCTTTTATCCCGCTACTCAGAGCGGGATTAGACAGCTCTGGTTGCAGCGTTAGAATAGAGTGTGGAGGATTTTCACAGACCCTCTGTCAGACTGCGTGCGCCTTCACACAGGGGTCCAACTGGGCGCATGGAGCAAGGGTTTTGGGTTTTGGGTTTCAGGAACAGATTTCCCCTTTGCCGGGCTGGCATTCCTGTCACAAGTAAACACGAATTTCGGACATTCTGCAACACGCTACATTCTCACCACGTTACAATTTAAACTGAAATTTAACTAAATCTTGCATAACGATGTTATGTCTTCAGTATTCATGAAAACCGTTCAACGTGTCCGTTAACGAAGGAAGCACGGTGGCTCAGTGGTTCGCACTGCTGCCTCACAGCACCAGGGTCCCAGGTTCGATTCTCAGCCTCGGGTGACTGTCTGTGCGGAGTTTGCATATTCTCCCCGTGTCTGCGTGGGTTTGCTCCCGTTTCCTCCCACAGTCCAAAGATGTGCAGGTTAGATGAATTGGCCATGCTAAATTGCCCGTAGTGTTAGGTGCGTTAGTCTGAGGGAAATGGGTCTGGGTGGGTTGCCCTTCAAAGGGTCGGTGTGGGCTTGTTGGGCCGAAGGGCCTGTTTCCACACAGTAGGGGATCTAATCTAAGATTGGATTTCTTTGCAGGATATTTCAAGTTGTCAGCATGAACGTTCAAAAAGAGGTTGATGAAGTTTCACTGAATCGAGTTCTGTGCCGAATGGTTAGGCGATCGAAGGAAAATCTCTGAGACCGCAGCAATGGAACATTGTCTGTCAACAACGCACGAACCCATAGAAACCTACTTTTCAATGAAGTCTATTTTTCACGGCATGTTTCTAGGTCATTTTCTTAACGCGATGCTCCAATAATCACAGGTACCTGTCAATATCACCTCCTCTGCGTTAGCTTTCATTTCAGAACTACAGCAAACGTCGAGCTGTTGGGTGGAAGGTCCCAGAGGTACGAATAGGATATGTTAGAGGCTGGTTACCACAGTTCCTGTGGCGTAATTGCTCAGCGCCTGGTACTTAAAGGTGCGTAAAATTCCCAGTTTATAACTTCAGTCCTGCTTTTAAACTGTTTTAATGACATTGACCAAGGGTTATTGGATCATAAGACTGAAGCACAATTCAAAAACAATGTTGAGTAAAACAAAATTTATCCTAACACTCCAGTTTCTGATTTTGATAATTGTTCTTTCTTTGGGAAAGGTGTCAATTATTAACTAAAAAGCTGCATGTATTCCCCAGGCGAATATCTACCTGTGAATTAAGAAATAGGAGGAAAGTTTTAGTCTGATGACCCTTCTCATATCGCTGACCGTGCACTAGGTTACATTCTGGG
Source organism: Chiloscyllium punctatum (assembly GCF_047496795.1). Lineage (NCBI taxonomy): Eukaryota > Metazoa > Chordata > Chondrichthyes > Orectolobiformes > Hemiscylliidae > Chiloscyllium > Chiloscyllium punctatum. The sequence continues at coordinate 29,217 of NW_027310714.1, forward strand.
CAAGACTGTTTTGCTCGTTTCCTATTATTTCATTTGTTGTAAACTCGCAACGTTCATTATACCAAGCGAAAAGAACTAGATTTATCTCTTTGTGTAGTTTGAGTGATATCAGCAAATCTGGTAAGTAGTTTTGCTGCTGTGCAGAACAGAGCGTTCAAACAGGAATAAGGACGAGTCTTGTTGCTGGATTTTTCCGGCGGAGTTCAGTGAGTATTAAACGGATACAATCCCATTTCTAGGGATTGTTACCAAATGCTCAAGGCAACAGATGGCAATGATAATGATGTTTTACATCGACGGACCAAATCTTACTCATTAGAGTCGCCAAAGTATGACAGATCAGGTGGACGGCGGAGATGATGATACTAATGGTAACTTGAGACAGTGCAACAATTAATTCCATGTTGCTGGTCTCACTCTATACCATAATCTAGTTAGCCAGCGGACTGAGCTAACTGGTTTCCATTTCATGCCGAGCTAAAGCAAACAATTCTCACCTCTTCTAATGCACTCACCTGAAGGAGGGAATTCCCCTCCTATTTATTCTTACCAACCTCACATCAGCTGGAACCACTCCATCAGGACACAACTCAGTCTTTCCTACTTTCTTCGGTGTGATTCTTCATCTACTCTAACATCCCATTAAACCCTCTCTTTTCTTTTTTAGGCCATTACTAGTCTGATAAATAAATTATCTAACTTCAAATCATGCTGATCCTGTTAATGTAGTTCTTTCTGAGTGCACATCCTGTGCGGCGTAACCTGAATGCCTTAGTCTGTTCAAATTTTGTTTTACTCACGTTGTAATCGGCATGTCCTTGATTGCTATGATCTGTCTTTACCAATCGCAAACAAAGCTTTTTTCAATGTACTGAGGCACAGATGAAAATCAATCAATCAATCGTATAAAAAACAAGCAATCGAGCAGCACAATCATTTCCTCATTGTGTGGAGCCAGCACAGTGAAGGGGGCCTACAGGTCTCAGTCCGCACTGTGACAACATTTTGCGATTCTGAGTGAAATCACAGTTATACCAACAGAATGTGGGAAGTAACACAGACGCTCTATTGACAAAGACGGGACACGTCTGCACCACAGACTATCAATCAAGAACAGCGAATATCTTTCAACGTCACTCTCTCAGTTACATGCCATACGCCAGATGAAAACCTGAAGACTGCGGGAAAGTGCTGTGGTCAGCGCTAACAGAGCGGTCCAGGGCGAGAGTCCTTGGCCCATTACCCAGAAATTCATGGATTGAAAACATTCCCTGCTCGGTGACATTTCCAGGTTTCAGCATGTTTATACTACCCTGCCATGGTTCATCTTGAACAGAGCTCCATTCTACACATTGCATATTGATTCGTCTTTCGCTTCCTGTCGCTCAATGTATCTGAAATGAATATCTCATACTGATACACCCGTCAAATTTACATAGGTGAAGAAACACACTACTGAAGGTCTGGGAGCTCTTTCCCTGTTCTCTGTCGATCTGCTATGATCTGCTTCGCCAAATCGCTTACTTGAGCTGGGAATAAACTGCTGCAGGTGAGAGATATCAGTTGTGCTGTGTACCATGCGCATGTCGCCCTACCGTTAGCCCCACGTTGTTTCACACAGCACTGTCCTCCCAGTGAAATGAAAAGCCGTGAATGACAAATGGATCAGCATGTGGGAGACACCATTATGGCACAGACACCGATCCCCATTATTAGGGCATATATCACCGATTATGAATAACCTCAGAGAGATATCAGTGACAGAGAGTCGCCATGGACTCGATGGGTTGTTCAGCTTGTGTGTCAGCGCGGGAATGACAGCTCACGTTGATGCTGTCCCTCTCCCTGTCTCTGGGACAGAGCGGCTGAGGGAGAAACAAGGGCTCATTTTTAACCCTCTCCTCTGCGTTTGACTGTCAGCAGCCCCGCAGCTCAGGGTCCGTGGGGATGGCTTTCAGTGAGTGAGTGTTTGACACGGATTCTCTCCATCTGGGACAGTTGGAGCTCAGATGTTAACTGCTGCCCGGTTGTAGCAAAGAATCCAGCGTCCCTGGTTAAAAAAAGCCTTTCTTCAGGATTACTGTGTGAAGATGGATTCTGAGCATCAAACAGGCTGGACAAAAATGCACTCGTTTGAATATACCTGAAGGAAGAATATCCGGAGTGCATTTCTCTCTTTCCCACCAGTTCAACATCTTTCTCTCTGTCTCAGATAAATGATATTTAGAGGAAGTTCGCATCAAATTTACTCACTTCCAGCGCCTGGGTGAACTGGCCGCGTCGGTGTGAGAGAGCTTCAGAGCATATCCGCGCTTGCCTCCCCTCACACTGCCAGAAAGTGGTGGGAAATGGCTGAATACTCCACCAATGGATACAGCTCAGTCCAAGGGGAAGGGAGAAACAGCACTGTCCCGTGTGCACGGAGACAGAATGAAAAGGCGATGTTATTGAAACGCTTTGTTGTTTAAAATTCCTGAAGCAAGGTGGGGTGTAGTTGGCTCTGAGCGGCTCTCAGCTGGTTTGGTGTTGGAAATGCAAGAGTGTCACTGGCTCGCTTGTCTCGGGGCATGACACTCCCCTAGCATGTGAGAGAGCCATGCTTCAAATCGCCATCCAGCCTTCGTCGTTTGATTTCACTTTTGCGGGTCGCACTGTCAGCTGTTCGATTTAAAATACAGATGCCCTTCATGAGGTTGGTCTCTTTGAAATAAAGTTGAGTTTGGGACCAGGGTGTCATTGTAGTGAACATGGTACAGCAGCACACGTGGTGAAAGCGAAACAACTGTTTCAAACACACAATTCCACTCCGAATAAATCCACCATCTGGATGTTCGCACAGTTCTGGGTATGAAGATTTAGGAAGCAGGGAAATGAAATGAGTGGAGACAGTGCAGAACAGGTTGATGGGAATGGTGCGGTGTATGAGGAATGTCAGCAATAAAGGTGGATTGGAAAGTTGGGGCAGTTCTCCATGGAGAACCGAGGGCTGATAAATCGCCTGGTTGAAGCTTTACAAGTGATGACGGTTTTAGACAGCGGAAATAAAGCAGTGAAAATGCTCCTATACCTGAAAGGATCGCGAACCCTTCAGCACAGAATTAAAGTCATTAGGAATAGAAGTAAAAGTGACATGAGGAGGAAGCTTTTCACACAGGGAGTGGTTAGGGTCTGCACATCACTGTCTCATGTGACAAAGAGGCAGGTTCTATTGAGTTCTTGAAAACGGTATTCAGCGTTTATCTTGAAAGTAGAAGTGTCCAGAGTTACAATGAGAAGGCAAGAGAATGATTCAAAGAGAGGAATACTTTTCCTTACTGTGGAGAACCAGCACAACTATGGTGGGATGTGACACAGTCATGATTCTGAGTAAAATCCCAGTCAACAGAATGTTGAATGTTAGACAGCGTTTATGTTGACAAAGCCGGGACGCATCTGCACAACAGAATACTACACAGCATGTCCATGTCACAGGGAGAATGGCGCTGAGAGAATTAGTGTGAGGAAATACTGAAACTATACCGCCACACAGACGGATGGTAAGCCCCGTCAAAAATAATCTCTTCAAAACCGTGTCAGCAAGTCTCACCTTAAATCTATGCTCTCTAGATTTCAACTCACCCCACTCTGGGGATCAAACAGCCTTCAATATTTAGTTCATCCATAACACCCATGACTTTATCAACCTTCGATAAGCTCATGGCTGAGCCTCTACGTCGGAGGGAAAATTGTCCCAGCCTATTCAGCCTCGCCCTACAGTCCAACGCTTGCAATCATCACCACATCCTTGTCTACATTTTGTGAGCAATTTCACGTGATTTCCTTAATTTTTCAAATATGCCAATTGAATTGGACAACAACAAACTATTGGAAACGGAAAGGTGAAGAGGTCACTGGCTGCACATTTCAGTGGTGCTCGACTTTGAATAGCAGCAGCAGCCACGTCTGGAGTGAGATTCTGTTGTGTAGTAGTTATCACATTTGTTTAACCTGCGAAAGGTCCCCGGTTCGAAACGGGACAGGAACAGTCTTGCTCGGATGGCAGTCTGGTAGGTTTCAATGAACGGGCACTTCTTGCCTGCTGCTTTCATCAGCAAACCTGCTTGGAATTTGTTCACCTGAATCTGCTGTCGCAATGTAAAGGAATGCAACTCCATTTAATTACAGTATGAAGCATTGTTAGGTTTTTCTCTTCCCTGGTTCTGAATATGCGCCGATGTGTACAGAACCGATGACCATTCTGTTGAAGAGTGTTTTTCCCGTGCTCTGATCCTTCCGCTAAAAGCAGAAACGCATTTGCTTTCCTTGCCCCGGCGGCTCGGTTCAAAGCCAAGGAGAAAGCTAATGTGCTGGTGTCAAAGTGCACCGCGGATTCCTAATGTGGTCTCTCTATCAAATGCATGCTAAAGCAGTCTCTCAAAGGCATCATTTAGAACCTGTCTGCCGTTTTTCAACGTGTGAAAATCAGCATCAGAATGCCTGAATCATGTTTTGGAGTACTTCACATGTCAGCGGATGACTCCATCAGCAAAAGGAATGAATGAATTTACACTCTCAGACTAAGCTCTGACTCGTGCTATCATAGAATCAGTAAAATTAACGTGCGCTCCTGAAATCTCTGCCATGTTGGAAAGGTTAGAAAGGCATTGTCTCCATTTTTATTTCTTTATATCACAGAGGAGCAGAAAAATGTAAGCGGTGTGGGGGAGGGGGGACTTAACACAGCGAGACACGTGCAGCTCTGCTGAAACTCCTTCTTTCTGATTCAGACAGCAACGAGAGACGTGAAGGTGACTCAGGCAGGAGAACTTTTCACATGGAGAACAAAGAGTACTCGCGTACAGTTAGCCCCTCTTTGACATCTCGTGGGGGTGGAGAGATTGCCTTTTGCTTTCTTTCATTATGTTCAGAAAGTGTGTTTTGTGCATCTCTAGTAAGCACCATGAAATTTAGTAAACTTTACTGAGTCGCTTCTCATCGATTCCCACACAGGGTTCCACCTCAGCAGGTAGCCATCTGGCTCATGACCAGGTGTGGTCACCTCTGCAGCAAATTGCACGTTGAATGTGAAAGACAAGGAAACTGGCAACTCGTACCGGCACCAAAGCTCGAACATACACATAATGTGATCTGTCCTTCTCAGATTCTACCGCTAACTCAGCTTTTTATGCAGAAAACATTCTTTGGGGCGCCTTTTCTGCAGGGGGTGGGGTGGCCTTGTTGGTAAGGAATGATATTCAGTCCCCTGCGCGGGATGACCTAGAATCAGAGGATGTAGAGTCAGTGTGGATAGAACTGAGAAATTCTAAGGGTAGAAAGACCATAATGGGTGTTACCTACAGACACCCAAACAGTAGCCTGGATGTAGTGTGTAAGCTGAATAAGGATCTGAAATTGGCCTGTCACAAAGATATTACTACAGTTGTCATGGAGGATTTCAATACGCAGGTAGACTGGGAGAATCAGGATGGTACTGGACCCCAAGAAAGGGAGTTTGTGGAGTGCCTCCGAGATGGAGTCTAAGAACAGCTTGTGCTGGAGGCTACCAGGGAGAAAGCAATTCTAGTTCTGGTGTTGTGCAACGAACCGGATTTGATCAGGGACCTCGAAGTGAAGAAGCCATTAAGAGGTAGTGACGACAATACAATAAGCTTAATCTGTATCTGAAAGGGAGAGGGTAGAATCGGAAGTGACAATATTTCAGTTGAATAAGGGGTACTATGGAGCTATGAGAGAGGAGGTGGCCAAATTTCAGTGGTGGAATACCCTAGCAGGGATGGCAGTGGAACAACAATGGCAAGTATTTCTGGGTATAATGGAGTAGATGCAGGATTAATTCATTCCAAAAAGGAAGAAATGGCGTAAGTGGAGGCAAGGGTAGCCGTGGCTGACGAGGGAAGTTCAGGACCATATAAAGACAAAAGAGAAAAAGTATAACATAGCAAAGATGAGTGGGAAGTCGAAGGACTGGGAAGGTTTTAAAGAACAACAGAGGATTACTAAGAAGGAAATATGCAAAGAAAAAATTAGGTACGAAGGTAAACTGGACAAAAATATAAAGAGAATAGTAAAGGTTTTTTTTAGGTAAAAGAAAAGAAAAAATGATTAAGACGAAAATTGGGCCCTTGAAGACAGAAACAACTGAATTTATTACAGGGAACAAAGAAATGGCAGAAGAATCGAATTGGTACTTTAGAACTGTCTTCACTGGGGAAGACACGAGCAATTTCCCAGATGTAACAGTGGCTGAATGACCTGAACTGAAGGGAATTTATATTGGGCAGGAAATGGTGTTGGAGAAACTGTTCGGTCTGAAGGCTGATAAGTCTGCGGGACATGATGGTCTGCATCTCAGGGTACTGAAGGAGGTGGCTCTAGAAATCGTGGACGCATTGTTGATCATTTTCCAATGTTCAATAGATTCAGGATCAGTTCCTGCGGATTAGAGGGTGGCTAATGTTGTCCCACTTTTTAAGAAAGGAGGGAGGGAGGGAGTGAGAAAACAGAGAAATATAGACCGGTTAGTCTGACCTCATTGGTGGGAAAATACTGGAGTCAATTGTAAAGGAAGAAATTATGACACGTCTGGATCGCAGTAACAGGATAGGCCAGAGTCAGCATGGATTTATGAAGGGGAAATCATGCTTGAAAAATCTTCTGGAAATTTTTGAGGATTTAACTCTGAAGATGAACAAGGTAGATCCACTGGATGTAGTATACCTGGACTTGCAGAAAGCCTTTGATAAAGTCCCACCTGGGAAGTTAGTGAGCAAAATTAGGGCACATGGGATTGAGGGCAAAATACTGACTTGGATTGAAAATTGGTTGGCTGACAGGAAACAAAGATTAGTGATAAACGGCTCCCTTTCAGAATGGCAGACGGTGACCAGTGGTTTGCCACAGGGATCAGTGCCAGGACCGCAGCTTTTTACAATGTACATTAATGATATAGATGAAGGTACTAAAACTCATATTATGAAATTTGCTGACGACACAAAGCTGGGTGGCAGTGCGAAATGTGAGGAGGATATTAGGAGAATACAGGGTGACCTGGTCAGGCTAGGTGAGTGGACGGATGCAGATGCAGTCTAATATGGATAAATGTGTGGTTATCTACTTTGGTGGCAAGAACAGGAAGGCAGATTACTACCTAAACGAAATCAAGTTAGTTAAATGGGAAGTACTTCGTGATCTAGGTGTATTTGTACATCAGTCAGCGAAAGCAAGCATACTGACACAGATGGCAGTGAAGAAAGCTAATAGCATGCTGGCCTTTATAACAAGAGGAATTGAGTATAGAAGCAAAGCGGTCCTTCAGCAGCTGTACTGGGCCCTCCAAATTTGTGGAACGACATTCTGACTATTGAGGGAGTGCAGCGTAGGTCCACGAGGTCAATTCCCAGAATGGCGGGACTATGTTACGCTTAAAGATTGGAGCGACTGGGCATGTATACGCTTGAGATTAGAAGGCTGAGAGGGGATCTGATTGAGACGTATAAGATTATTAAATGATTGGACACTCTGGAGGCAGGAAACATGTTTCCACTGATGGGTGAGTACCGATCCAGAGGACACTGTTTAGAAATAAGGGGTAGGCCACTTAGAACAGAGTTGAGGAGAAATTTCTTCACCCAGCGAGTGGTGGGTGTATGGAATGCTCTGTCCCAGAAGGCTGTGGAGGCTCAGTCTCTGGATGCTTTCAAGAAAGAGTTAGATAGACCTTTTAAGGATAGTGGAATCAAGGGTTATGGGGATAAGTCAGGAACAGGATATTGGTTGACGCTGATCAGCCATGATCATAATGAATGGTAGTGCTGGCTCGAAGGGCAGAATGACCTACTGCTGCACCTATTTTCTATTGTCTAGCTGCACTGTATTACCAGATACACCGCATGCTCAGCTTTCTGCATTTTCCCTGAAGTTCGGTCTGTTTTATGTTACGCAGAGTCGCGATAGTTGTACCTTTTTGAGCAATGGGCGAGACCATTTACCAAACCAAGAATCTAAATTTCAGTATTGTCATGCAGCTCATGGTTTCTTTATCGTATCATAATCGAATGGACTTTCTCACAGACACATTCTATTTGTGACTCAAACGAGTCTCAGAAGATAGACTCAGCTTCCCACTGATTGTTTTCTGGATTGATGGGCTATCATTATCTGCGGTGAAACTGGTATTGTAGCTGGGCGCACCCCAGCAGCAGTGCGAGCAGGACCGGGATCGTGCAACCGTTTCCCTATGACTTTGCTTCTGTTTTTTCGCAAGAGGACAATTGAAAATGCATGAGAATAGCATTGCCGTGTGCCTGGAGCTGTGGCCGAGCCGTCAAAGCCCCGGGATTAAGGTTTGCGCTTCCACAGAGGTGTAGGCTCGCCTCCCCTCGTGCTGCGTGCTAAACGCTGCTGCATTTAAATTCCAACATGAGCATCTGGGTTTGTTGCTTGGAAACTTGTGTCTGATGTGGGAGAGTGCAGACTCTCCATCGAGTCAGTGTCCGTACTGGAGTGATCACGCGCGCCTCCCACACGAAAAGTCCCGCACTCCAGCAGCTTCACTGCTGCTTCATGTTCTAGACAAGTTGTGTTGTTCACTGTTTTCATTGTAACCCAGTGGAGATTTTTGTTTCATCCCTGTTGTGAAACAAAGTGCTGCAGTGACTCTAGCGTCCTTGCCTGGTATTTTGGCGAATGGGAAAATAATTCCAATTAATTGCGAAGTCATATTGTCTTGGATCGTTCTCATTTTCCTTCAGTTCTGTCCTGGAGACGTAGTTTGGTGATACGCCGCAGTGATGAGCGGAGGGTAAGCTAATCTAATCGAGACTGTGATTGGTAGTCTTCACTTTTCGTGGCCCATTCCTATTCTGTTCTTCCTTTTCTCTCATTTCAGCACTTTCCGGGAAGTGGTGGTGCGTGAAGGCTCTAGGATGTTTGGAAGAGCAGTTTGGAGTTGTTCTGCTGCCAGTTGTCGAGGTAGTTTATGGCTCATTGCCCTAGGACTGTCTCACCAATTGTATTCGTGATTTGGTGTATCTGAAAATAGAGGTGGGGATCACTCTTCTCCTTTGATCTGAAACAGCCAAAGCTGCACACCGGAATAATGTTGTAGTACCGATATTTTAACTTGCAGCCTGCTGATGACCATTTGAGTCACAGAGACTGACACGAATCAGGCGTACTGATCCCCATTACACAGGAAGATTGGGGGGATCTGAAGGGCGGTGGAACAGCTGGAGCTCTCACTGTTTTCCGAGTCTGTCACCAAATTTCCTGCGTTCATCATCACCGAGCGTGTCAGAGGGGTCTGCAAACACAATACCCAGAGGGAAAGGAACAATCACAAACTGGAAGATACCCCGGCCCCTCGATTTGCCTGCCTGAAGTACATCAATTGTTGCTCTGGTACTGGGATAATACAAACCCACAGTTTGACAGAAACTGAAACTTAAATACAGCACTTCACGGCGCTCAGTCCAACTATCTGTCATTAAGATACACAGGTACAGAATCCCTTCTACATAACCACTTCAGCAAATCCTCCCTGTCAATCTGGCCAAATCTCCAACTTTGCATCTCATCATCCATTTCCCACAGCTAATGTGAACATTTTGTTTTCATCTACCTTATCTACACCAATCATAAGCACAGAAGCTCTGTCACAAATCCCTTCAACTCCAGATGCTCCATCGTATCATATATCATTCAGTCCTGAAACTCTGGGGGAAATGAATAAGCCTATCACCTCTCAGGACCCTCCCTTCCTTCAGAATGTGTGATGATCTCTGCGTGAGTATACCTGATCACCCTCGGACAGGAACATGACTAATGTGAGTTTCGGACATAAAATAGAGGGTGCTGGAGGAACCCAATAGGAGTGTTCGCTTTTGGGAGAGATAAGTAATGTTCATGTTTAGAGATAGTTTCTTACTCTCTTTTTATTACACTTTTCTCTCTGCACTGATAGCGATGGATTCTGGAGGCTTCTTTCACTGAGGTTTGCAAGGATGGATATACCGACAAAAATATCGATCAAAGTGAATTATTTGTCTGTCTGATTTCTCACCTGGACTGACACTGTCTTTATTAAACGTGGCTGAATACTGAAGGAGGATTCACAGAAAGGAAACACCAAACAAACATCTAATCAAAATCTGACTCGATTGATCGATTCATGTGAAACTGAATATTTCTAACCTTTGAGTAAGTGTTGAACCCTCGGTCAGTATGACTCACGGCATATAATTTCTCCATCATATCCTACCTGATGATCTGAACCAAAGTCTTATATTTGCATCCCATGATCAATTTCCTTTCAGTTAATGTGAATGCCTTGTTTTTATCGACATTGTCTAAGCCAACAGTAAATGGTACACTCTGTAAATTTCCCTTCAGCTTCAATGAAAGCCTCACATTATGGGTCTCTCAACATGAACCAAACTGGGAAAAGAACCAGTCTGTCTCCTCGCAGGGACCCTGCTATTCTTCCCAATGTGTGGGTGATCTGCCCCTCTCAGGGACCCTGCCATCCTTCCCAATGTGTGCCTGATCTGCCCCTCTCAGGGACCCTGCCATTCCTCCCGATTTGTGGGTGCTCCGTCCCCCTCTCCGCGACCCTGCCATCCTTCCCAATGTGTGAGTCATCTGTCCCTCTCAGGGATCCTGCCATAATTCCTAATGTGTGAGAGATCTTCCCCCTCTCAGAGACCCTGCCATCCTTCCCAATGTGTGTGTGATCTATCCCTCTCTCTAGGACTCTGCCATTATTCCCAATATGTGGGTAATCTGTCCCTCTCAGTCACTCTGCCATCATTCCAAATGTGTGGGTGATCTGCCCCCTCTCAGTCACCCTGCCATCCTTCCCAATGTGTGGGCGATCTGGCGCCTCTCAGGGACGCTGTCATCCTTCCCAATGTGTGGGTGATCTGTCCCCTCTCAGGGAATCTGCCGTCCTCCCCAATGTATGGGTTATCTCTACCCACTGAAGGACCCTGCCATACTTCCCAGTGTGTGTGTGATCTGTCCCTCTCCGTGACACTGTCATCCTTCCCAATGTGTGGGTGATCTGTCCCCTTTCAGAGATCCTGCCATTCTTCCCAATGTGTGGGTGATCTGTCCCCCTCTCAGAGACCCTGCCATACTTCCCAATGTGTGTGTGATCTGTCCCTCTCCGTGACACTGTCATCCTTCCCAATGTGTGGGTGATCTGTCCCCTTTCAGAGATCCTGCCATCCTTCCCAATGTGTGGGTGATCTGTCCCCCTCTCAGAGACCCTGCCATCCTTCCCAATGTGTGGGTGATCTGTCCCCTTTCAGAGATCCTGCCATCCTTCACAATGTGTGGGTGATCTACCCCTCTCAGAGACCCTGCCATCCTCCCCAAAGTGATGATGATCTGCTTCCTCTCCGGGACCCTGACATCCTTCCCAATATGTGGGTAATCTGTCCCTCTCAGTCACCCTGCCATCATTCCAAATGCGTGGGTGATCTGCCCCCTCTCAGTCACCCTGCCATCCTTCCCAATGTGTGGGCGATCTGTCGCCTCTCAGGGACGCTGTCATCCTTCCCAATGTGTGGGTGATCTGTCCCCTCTCAGGGAATCTGCCGTCCTCCCCAATGTTTGCTTATCTGCCCTCTCTCAGTCACCTTGCCGTCCTCCCCAATGTATGGGTTATCTCTACCCTCTGAAGGACCCTGCCATACTTCCCAATGTGTGTGTGATCTGTCCTTCTCCGTGACACTGTCATCCTTCCCAATGTGTGGGTGATCTGTCCCCTTTCAGAGATCCTGCCATCCTTCCCAATGTGTGGGTGATCTGTCCCCCTCTCAGAGACCCTGCCATCCTTCCCAATGTGTGGGTGATCTGTCCCCCTCTCAGAGACAATGCAAACGTTCACAATGTGTGAGTGATCTCCCCCTCTCAGAGACCCTGCCATCCTTCCCAAAGTGATGATGATCTGCTACCTCTCCGGGACTCTGGCATCCTTCCCAATGTGTGGGACGTCTCTGATTTGCACAGACTGAGGTGCTCTGTGTTCCTGTGAGTGATGTGTTGGAGGCGGAGTAAAGAGTGAAGAAGGCGACATCAGAATACACGTGATCTTGACCAGATGGGCCAATGGGCTGAGAAGTGGCAGATGGAGTATACTTTAAATCTTTAGATAAATGTGAGGTGCTGCATTTTCGGAAGGCAAATCTTTGCAGGAATTATACACATAATGGTGTGTTACTGAACAAAGAGACCTTGTTTCATAGCTTCTTTAAAGTGGAGTCACAGGTAGATAGGACATTGAAGAAGGCGTTTGGTATGCTTTCCTTTATTGTTCAGAGTATTGCGTACAGGGGTTATGTAGTCATGTTGTGTCTGTACAGGACATTGGTTTTGTCAGTTCTGGAATTTTGCGTGCAAATCTGATCTCCGTCTTATTGGAACGATGCTGCGAAATCTGAAAGTGTTCAGAAAAGATTTACAAGGATGCTGCCAGGGTTGGAGGATTTGAGCTATAGCGAGAGTCTGAATCGGCTGGGGCTGTTTTCACTGCAGCGTCTGAGGCTGAGGGGTGACCTTATTTAGGTTTACAACATCACGAGGGACATGGATAAGATAAATAGACAAAGCCTCTTCCCTGGGTGGGGGAGACCAGAAATAGAGGGCATAGGTTTAGGGTGAGAGGGGAAAGACATAAAAGAGACCTGAGGGGCAACGTATTCTCACAGAGGGTGGTACGTGCATGGAATGAGCTGCCAGATGAAGGGGTGGAGGCTCGAATGATTACAACATTTAAAATACATTTGGGTGGGTATATGATTAGGAAGGACTAGATTGGGTTGGGATATCTGGTCGGCATGGACAACTTGGACCGAAGGGTCTGTTTCCATGCTGTACATCTCTTTGATTCTATGGCATCATGCAGTGACAGTAGCACAGCGACATCATCCGCTGCCTGGGGATTTCCTCTACTGTTAGATTTTTCTCTTAGTCTAGTACTTCTGATATCTATCCAGTTGCAAGTTCCGCATTGAATTTCAAGTTGACAACAGTGACATTGTTGAGCATTTGTAATAATTTTTTAGTGATGTGGAGTTTTTACTGCTTTGCCTGTTACCTCTGAGAGGTTCTGCTGCTGTAAAGCTGGTGTATGTCCTTTAACGTGGATCTGAATCCATTTCAATATGTAGCTCTGTTTCACTTCAGCCTTCCCTCCATCTCTAATGTTGCAAGTACTTGTCTGTTTAATCCTTCTCGTCACTTTATGAAATTGTGTCTGGCTGATGTTTCTACAACATTCCTTTGACCATACACAATAGATTTAGAAGCTTTACTGTCCTACATAATGCTTCACGGTAAGGAATTGTTCGTATTACAGTCTTTTACTGTTTTGCTTTGTGCCGATACTCAGCTCCATGTTTACCCTCTCTCATTAATTCAGCATATCCTAAAACATTACCTTTGGATTACTCTCCATGGAGCTCAGTAAATATTGTCAACCCTCACTCAGTTCTGAAGAAATTGATAACTGATCTTCCTGATCTATTGCAGTCTGCGTGGTGAAAGTGCAACTACAATGCTGTTAGGCAAGGAGTTATCAAATTATCATGAAGGTCTAGTGATTTTTGTCCAAATAAACAACAGTTCATATTTTTCATATATTGGATACAATACAAAAATATCTGATGACCTCGTATCATAACAATAATTGACACCAGGCACATATGGTCATATTAGGACAAGTGACCAGAAACTGTGTCAAAGAGGTAGACTTTTTAAGGAGAATCCTGAACAAACAAAGGTATGTTAAAAATTTAAGGAATAAATTCAAGAGCTTATTGCTATGGAAACTGAAATCATGCAAAATGTGCAAAAGATGGGGGAGTTAAAATTGGAAACCACGGAAGGTTGCAATTCAGGGGTGAGCAAATATTTTGGAGGTAAAAAACAAAAGAACTATGAATGCTGGAAATCTGAAAAACAAACAGGAATTGCTGGAGAGACTCTGCAGGTTTGTCAGCATCAGTGGAGAGGAAGCAGAATTATCATTTCAAGCCCACTGACACTTCTTCACATGTATCTCAGAGGGTTGGGAGACTGGGCGAGGATTATCAAGAGTGGGAGGTGTGCTGTCAAAATTAAAGGAGTGTTAGTATGTTGGTGCTGTGTCGCCCAGAAATGTGAGCATTAGTGAGCACAGGGTAAACAGCACACAAACGCAGCAGAGTTTTGGGTGATCTCATGATTTCAGGGAGGTGGAATGTGCGAGGTCAACTGGGAGGCTGCTTGTGGAGTTAAGTCTGGAGGGAACAAAAGACTGCATGCGAGTTTCAGCAACAGTCCAACTGAGATGTTACTGAGGTTCAATTGTATGTGATCTTTGTGATGATGGTGGGTGTGTGGTTAGAATCTCACCGTAGATTGAAATATTCCTCCATTGTTGTGAACAGTCTGATTCAGCCTCCTACAGAAACATAGAACAGTGAATAAAAAACATCACAGCACAATACAGGCCGTTAGACCCTCGATGTTCTGCTGACTTATAGGTTAGATAGGCTTCAGATTGGTTTCACAACATTCCATTCTCGCTTATATGTCTATATAATGACCATTAAAACTCATAAAGCTGGCGAGCCTACTACTCTTGCAGGCAGTGCTTTCCACAACCCTACTACTTTCTGAATAAAGAAACTACATCTGACAACTGTCCCATATCTAACACTCCTCAATTTAAAGCTATGTCCCCTCATTCGAACCATCACCATTTGAGGAAAAAGGCTCGAACTGTCCACCTGATCTGAACCTCTGATATGCTTATATGTCTCAATTACGTATCCTCTCAGCCTTCTTCTCTCTAATGACATCAGCCTCAAGTCCCTCAACCTTTTCTGTACGACTTTCCCTCCATACCAGGCAACATCCTAGTAAATCTCCTCTGAACCCTTTCCAAAGCTTCCACATCCTTCTGAGAATGCGTAAACCAGAACTGCATGCAATACCCCAAGTGTGGCTGCATCAGAGTTCTATCCAGCTGCAGCATGATCTCATGGTTCCGAAACTCGATCCCTCCACTAATAAAAGATAACATACCATATGCCTTCTTAACAGCACTATCAACATGGGTGGCAACTTTGCGGAATCTGTGCACGTGGACACCGAGATCTCTCTGTCCATCTACACTACCAAGAACCTTGCCATTGGCCAAATACACGTTATTCTGTCGTTCCAAAGTAAATCTCTTCACACTTTTCCTCATTAAACTCAATTTCCCTTATCTCTGCCCAGCTCAACAGACTATCTATGTCCCTTTGTAACCTACACCAGCCTTCGACACTACCCACAACTGTACTGCCATTAGTGTCATCCGAAAATTTACTAACTCATCCTTCAACGACCTCATCCAGGTCATTTATAAAAAGCATTCGACCTAGATCTTTGCTGTACACCATGAGTAACTGAGCTCCAGGATGAGCATTGTGCGTCAACCACCACGCTTTGTCTGCTTCCAGCTCGTCAGTTTCTAAACCAAACCTTATATCATCCTTAATCACACGCCGACATATTTTGTGCAGTAGCCTACCATTTGGAACCTAATCAAGTGCCTTATGAAATCGATATAAACCACATCAATGGCTTTAACCTCATCCACCTGTTTGGTCACCTTCTCAAATAACTTAAAAAGTTTTGTGAGGAACAACCTACCCTTTCACAAAACTGTGTTGGCTATCCGTAATCAACTTATTAATTTCTTGATGATGACAAATCCAATCTGTCTTAACCTTTTCCAACACTTTGTAGACCAGTGAGCCTTACTTCCGTCGTGGTTAATTACAAGGATTGTCCCAACTCGCCTTCTTGATCAAGGGAATACATTTGCTATCCTCCAGTCTTCTGGTACTACTCCTGTAGACAATGACGACAATGATGAAAGCTAAAGGCTTGGTTATCTCCTCTCCGGTTTCCCAGAGAATCATAGGATTAATCCCATACATCCCACACCTTTAAGAATTTCTAAAACCTCTTCTTTGTGAACCTCACTAATATCTAGTCTAGTAGTTTGTTTCTTAGTATTCTCCTCGATAACATGATCTTTTTCCAAAGTGAACACTGACGAAAAATATTCATTTCACGCTTCCCTATAACTCCACGCACAACTTCCACTACTATCATTGATTGGCCCTAATCTCACTGTAGTCATTTTTTTATCCTCTGTATACTGATAGAAAGCTTCAGACTTTTATCTGAACCTATCCAGCAACAACTTCGCATATCACCCCCTCGCTCCTGTTAGCTCCATCTTTATGTCTTTCCTGGCCATGTTTAACTCTCACTCACTCTCTAACTAAGCCTTCACATCTCATCCTAATATAAGCCTTCTTCTTCCCCTTGTCATATGATTAAACTTCCATCATAAACACGAGCTCCTGTGCTCGTCAACTTCCTCCCTGTCTGTCAGGAACATACTTACCAAGTAGACGCACTACTTGTTCCTTGGATCTCCATATTTGTATTGTTCCTATCTCCTGCACTTTGCTTCGCCATCCTACGCATCCTAAATCTTGTCTAATCACATCGTAATTGCTTTTCCCCTAGCTGTAGCTCTTGCCCTCCGGTGTATATCTAGCCCTTTCCATCATAAATTAAACATAACTGAATTGTGGTCACGATCACCAACGTGCTCACCTAGCTCCAAATCTAACAGCTGGATGGGTACATGACCAAGTACCAAATCTGATGTAACCTCGCCCCTTGTTGTCCTGTCTACATACTGCATTAGAAAACCCTTCGCATGCAATGGATAAAAACTGATACAGCCAAAGTACTTGAACTATAATCTTTCCTGTCAATATTCGGGAAGTTGAAGTCCCCCTTAACAAGTACATTGTCATTCTCACTCCTATCAAGAATCATATTTGTTATCCTTTCCTCTAAATCTCTGGAACTAGTTGGAGGCCAATCGAAAACTCCCAACAGGGTGACCTTTCCCTTCCTGCTTCTTTCTTCATCCCATACTACCTTAGTTGACGAGTCCTCAAATGTCTTTTGTGCAGCCCTAATACTGTCTTTGATTAAAAGTGCCACACCACCCGCATCTTTACTATCTTCACTGTTCTTACTGAAACATCTAAATCCTGAAACCTGCAACATATATTCATGTCTCTGCTCTAACCGTCTCTCCGAAATGGCCACAGAATATAAAGCCCAGTTACCGACCCATGCTGCAAGTTCAAACACCTTATTCTGGATGCTGAAATAGACACACTTCAAAACAAACTTCTGATTGTTGGTGCCTTCTTGTGACGCAGAAACCTCATTTCAGATCTCCCTACTCTCAACTTCCTATATACTCGAACTACAGTTTGGGTTCCAACCCACCTGCTGAATTAGTTTATGGGAGAGGAGGGAGTCAGAGGTGAGGGAGTGCAATTTCGCACCCATCCCGGATTGACATTGAACATGGTCTGATTAAATTACAATTGAAGACGCCCTTTTACAGACTGGAGCAGACGTGGCAGCAGAACTGAGTGTGAACTAGCTCATCTTTATTGAGACATAGTTTATCTGTTATGAAACACACTACACGGAAACCTTAGAGAGCTATTTACAGTTCAGTGCAGGTTAAACTGCTCATTGTTAATAACTACAAATTACAAAGTAAACAGTGAAGGATACTGGATAATCAAAGATGAAGGACGGTAAAAATGGCTGTAACATGCTGCTCCATTTTTGAGGTATTTGAGGAGTTGGGTTGATGTCCTCCAAGTCCACGAACAGCAATGACTGTTTTATAAGCTGTTGCATTGTCTTGGAACTTGTGGAAAAATACGTCAAACAACAGCACTTTAAAAGGGAGGGGAACAGACAAAGGCAGCGCATGATGAGGTCAGTGCTTGAGAGAGAGAGAGAGAGAGAGAGAGAGAAAGAAATCCACACAGCTAACTGACACAGCAGTGTATCTGCGCAGTTACTGCCTTTGCTGTTTGAATTCATGTATCACTGGAGATCGGAGTGCATCTGCAAAACTTAACAAACAGTGAAATTCACAACTGATCTTGGAGGAACCTATTTGGGACAGGTCACAACTCAGGGACAGAAAAGTGAATAGATTAATGTGTGGCCTTCGGGCCTTATTGTAAGTTTGCAATAGTGAATATAATTGATTCTTTCCTGATTGTTTTTAGCTATGTCTCCTGATTAAACTTAAAAAAACATATATAAGCTATAAGCATCAAGATGGCCTGGAGGAATGTTTTGTAGAGGAATAAGACGGTGCTACTTTCTGGGCCTCCAGATTGAAAGAAGCAGGAATGACCCTCAGTCGAATGACCTGTTCTTTCTGTCGGATGTGGGAGCTAAGAGAGAGTTTACATGTTACTGAGGGTTATAGCTGCAATACATGTTGTTGGTTGTGAATCCTATCAGATCGAATTGAATGGTTGGAGCGATGGTTAGAGGCAAAGAGGAGTTTACAAATCAAAAGGGATGTGATGGCTGGAAGTGAAAGGAAGGGAGAAAAGTCACAGATAAAGTCACATAAATGGGTTAATTCTAGGAAAAGAAAGAGGTAGGCAAGTAGTGCCAGAGTCTTCTGTGGCTATCCACATTTCATACAGGTGTGCTGTTTTGGAAAATGTAGGGAGTGATGGATTCTCAGGGGAACGTGGCACAAACAGCCAACTTTCTGGTACTGTGTCTGGCTCTAATGCAATGATGGTACGTCGGGTTCCAATAGATTGATTGTTTTAGGGCACTCTCTAGTCCGAAGTGCAGACAGAGGTTCCTGTGGACAGCAGCGAAAAATCAGAATGGTGTGTTGCATCCCTGGTGCCAGGATCAACAATGCCTCAGAGGGGGTGCAGAATGTTCTCACGGGGGAGAGGGGCCAGCAAGAAGTCATTGTACACATTGGAACCAAAGGCAAAGCAGGGGAAATGTTGAGATTCTGAAGGGAGATTACAAAGTTAGGCAGGAATTTAAAAAGTAGGTCCTATAGAGCAGTAATCTCTGCATTACTTCAGGTGCGAAAAGCTAGTGAGTGCAGGAAGAGGAGGATAGAGCATATGAATGCATGGCTGATGAGCTGATGTGTGGCAGAAGGATTCTCATTTTTTGATCATTGGAATCTCTTTTGTGGTAGAATTGAACTGAACAAAAAGAACGGATTGCACCTAAACTGAAAGGGCATGAATACACTGTCAGAGGAATTTGCTAGAGCTGCTTGGGAGGATTTAATTTAGTAAGATGGGTCGATGCGACCCCGGGAGTTAGTGAGCAAAGATCTGAGACTGTACAGTTGAGTAAAGAAGCGAGTCAAACAATCAGGGCAGGCAGGAAAAAGCAGAGAACAAGGTAGGACTGATAAATTAAATTGCATTTATATCAATGTAAGAGGCCGAACAGGGAAGGTATATTAATTCACCTCATCGTTAGGAACATCGAACTGGGATATTATAAGTATGACAGAAACATGGCTCACGGATGGACAGGATTGGCAGCTTAATGTTCCAGGTTACAATTGCAAAAGGAAGGACAGAAAGGGAGGCAATGGAGAAGGGGTTGTGGCATTTTTTGAGAAGGAATAGCATTACAGTTGTACTGAAGAAGGATAGTCCCGGAAATACATCAAGGGAAGTTATTTGGATGGAACTGGGAAATAAGAAAGGGATGGTAACCTTGTTGGGATTGTATTAGGCACCCCTAATAGTCAGGTGGGAAATTGAAAAAATAAGTTTGTAAGGGGATCTCAGTTAATTGTAAGAATAAAAGAATGTTTATGGCAGGGGTTTTAAATTTACAGACATAAACTTGGATTGCCATATTGTTTACGATTTAGATGGAGAGGAATTGGTTAATTGTGCACTTGAACATTTTCTGATTCAGTATGTGCATGTACCTACAATAGAATGTGCAAAACCTGACCTACACTTAGGAAATAAGACAGGGCAAGTATCTGAGGTGTCAGTGGCGGAGCACGTTGGGGCCAGAGACCATAATTCTATTAGTTTTAAATAGTGATGGAAAAGGATAGAGCAGATCTCAAACATGACATTCTAAGTTAGAGACAGGCCAATTTTGGTGGAATTAGACAAGAATGTTTAAAAGCTGATTGGGGGCACATGTTCGAAGTAAAGGGACGGCAGGAAAATGGGAAGCCTTCAGAAATGAGATAAAGAGATTCCAGATAAATTATATTCCAGTTCGGGTGTAAGGAAAAGCTGGTAAGAATAGGGAATGCTGGATGATAAAAGGAATTGAGGGTTGGTTAAGAAAAAAAAGAGAAGCATATGGCAGGAGTCCAAAAGATAGATCGAGTGAATCCTCATAAATTTACAAAGGCAGTAGGAGTATACTTAAGAGGGAAATAAGGAAGACATGAAAGGGACACAAGATGGATTCGTCAAATAGAGCCAAGGAGAATCCAAAGGGTTTTTACAAATACATTAAGGAAAAAAGGGAAACGAAGGAGAGAATAGGGCCCTCAAAAATCAGCAAGGCAGCCTTTGTGTGGAGCCGAAGGAAATGGGGAGATACTAAACGAGTAACTTGCGTCAGTATTTATTGTGGATTAGGACGTGGAAGATATAGAATGCAGGGATGCAGATGGTGACATCTTGAAAAATGTCCATAATACAAAGGAGGAAGTGCTGGATGTCTTGAAACGCATAAAACTGGATAAATCCCCAGTACCTGATCAGGTGTACCCGAGAACTCTGTGGGAAGTTAGGAAAGTGATTTCTGGGCTTCTTGCTGAGATATTTATATCATTGATAGTCACAGGTGAGGTGCCAGACGACTGGGGGTTGGCTAATATGTTGCCACTGTTTAAGAAAGGTGGTAAGGACAAACTAGGGAACGATAGACGGGTGAGCCTGACCTCGGCCGTGGGCAAGTTGTTGGAGGGAGACCTGAGGGACAGGATGTACATGTATCTAGAAAGGCACGGACTGATTTGGGATGGTCAACATGGCTTTTTGCGAGGGACATTACATCTCACAAATTTGATTAAGTTTTTTGAAGAAGTAACAAAGAGGGTTGATGAGGGCAGAGAGGTAGACGTGATCTATATGGACTTCAGGAAGGCGTTCGACAAGGTTCCCCATGGGAGACTGATTAGCAAGATTAGATCTCATGGAATACATGGAGAACTAGCCATTCGCACACAAACCTGGTCAAGGGTAGAAGCCAGAGGGTGGTGGTGGAGGGTTGTTTTTCAGATTGGAGGCCAGTGACCAGTGGAGTTCCACAAGGATTGGTGCTGGGTCCACAACTTTTCATCGTTTATATAAATGATTTGGATGTGAGCTTAAGAGGTACAGTTAGTAAGTTACAGATGACAACAATATTGGAGATGCAGTGGACAGCGAAGAAGGTTACGTCTGATTACATCGGGATGTTGATCAAATGGGCTGAGAAGTGACAGGTGGAGTTTAATTTCGATAAATCCGATGTGCTGCATTTGGGGAAAGC
>NW_027310715.1:0-50629 GCF_047496795.1 Chiloscyllium punctatum
CTAACACTGACACCCCCTCTCCCCCTCCCCCAGTCTAACACTGACACCTCCTCTCCCCCTCTCCCCCTCCCCCAGTCTAACACTGACACCTCCTCTCCCCCTCTCCCCCTCCCCCAGTCTAACACTGACACCCCCCTCTCCCCTCTCCCCCGGTCTAACACTGACACCCCTCTCCCCCTCCCCCGGTCTAACAGTGACACCCCCTCTCCCCCTCCCCCGGTCTAACACTGACACCCCCCTCCCCCCCCTCCCCCGGTCTAACACTGACACCCCCTCTCCCCCTCCCCCGGTCTAACACTGACACCCCCTCTCCCCCTCCCCCCGGTCTAACACTGACACCCCCTCTCCCCCCTCCCCCGGTCTAACACTGACACCCCCTCTCCCCCTCCCCCCGGTCTAACACTGACACCCCCTCTCCCCTCTCCCCCGGTCTAACACTGACACCCCCTCTCCCCCTCCCCCGGTCTAACACTGACACCCCCTCTCCCCCTCCCCCGGTCTAACACTGACACCCCCTCTCCCCCTCCCCCAGTCTAACACCTGACACCCCCTCTCCCCCTCCCCCAGTCTAACACTGACACCCCCTCTCCCCCTCCCCCAGTCTAACACTGACACCCCCTCTCCCCCTCCCCCGGTCTAACACTGACACCCCCTCTCCCCCTCCCCCAGTCTAACACTGACCACCCCCTCTCCCCCTCCCCCAGTCTAACACTGACACCCCTCTCCCCCTCCCCCGGTCTAACACTGACACCCCCTCTCCCCCTCCCCCAGTCTAACACTGACACCTCCTCTCCCCCTCTCCCCCTCCCCCGGTCTAACACTGACACCCCCTCTCCCCCCCCTCCCCCCCCCAGTCTAACACCGACACCCCCTCTCCCCCTCCCCCAGTCTAACACTGACACCTCCTCTCCCCTCTCCCTCCCCCTCCCCCCGGTCTAACACTGACACCCCTCTCCCCCTCTCCCCCTCCCCCGGTCTAACACTGACACCCCCTCTCCCCCTCCCCCAGTCTAACACTGACACCTCCTCTCCCCCTCTCCCCCTCCCCCAGTCTAACACTGACACCCCCCTCTCCCCCTCCCCCGGTCTAACACTGACACCTCCTCTCCCCCTCCCCCGGTCTAACAGTGACACCCCTCTCCCCCCTCCCCCCGGTCTAACACTGACACCCCCTCTCCCCCTCCCCCAGTCTAACACTGACACCCCCTCTCCCCCTCCCCCGGTCTAACAGTGACACCTCCTCTCCCCCCTCTCCCCCTCCCCTGTCTAACACTGACACCTCCTCTCCCTCTCCCCTGGTCCTAACACTGACACCCCTCTCCCCCTCCCCCGGTCTAACAGTGACACCCCTCTCCCCCTCCCCCGGTCTAACAGTGACACCCCTCTCCCCCCTCCCCCCAGTCTAACACTGACACCCCCCTCTCCCCCTCCCCCGGTCTAACACTGACACCTCCTCTCCCTCTCCCCTGGTCTAACACTGACACCCCTCTCCCCCTCCCCCGGTCTAACAGTGACACCCCTCTCCCCCCTCCCCCGGTCTAACACTGACACCCCCTCTCCCCCCTCCCCCGGTCTAACACTGACACCCCCCTCTCCCCCTCCCCCGGTCTAACAGTGACACCCCCTCTCCCCCTCCCCCGGTCTAACACTGACACCTCCTCTCCCCCCTCCCCGGTCTAACACTGACACCCCCTCTCCCCCTCCCCCGGTCTACACCTGACACCCCCTCTCCCCCTCCCCCCGGTCTCCCACCCCCCCCCCCCCCCCCCCCCCCCCCGCCCCCCCCCCCCCCCCCCCCCCCCCCCCCCCCCTCTCCCCCTCCCCCGGTCTAACACTGACACCCCCTCTCCCCCTCCCCCGGTCTAACACCGACACCCCCCTCTCCCCCTCTCCCCCTCCCCCAGTCTAACACAGACACCCCCTCTCTCCCTCCCCCGGCCTAACAGTGACACCCCCTCTCCCCTCCCCCTCCCCCGGTCTAACACTGACACCCCCTCTCCCCCTCCCCCAGTCTAACACTGACACCCCCTCTCCCCCTCCCCCGGTCTAACAGTGACACCCCCTCTCCCCCTCCCCCAGTCTAACACTGACACCTCCTCTCCCCTCCCCCGGTCTAACAGTGACACCCCCTCTCCCCCTCCCCCAGTCTAACACTGACACCTCCTCTCCCCCTCTCCCCCTCCCCCGGTCTAACACTGACACCCCCTCTCCCCCCTCCCCCGGTCTAACACTGACACCCCCTCTCCCCCTCCCCCGGCCTAACAGTGACACCCCCTCTCCCCTCCCCCTCCCCCGGTCTAACACTGACACCCCCCTCTCCCCCTCCCCCGGCCTAACAGTGACACCCCCTCTCCCCCTCCCCCGGTCTAACACTGACACCTCCTCTCCCCCTCTCCCCCTCCCCCGGTCTAACACCGACACCCCCTCTCCCCCTCTCCCCCTCCCCCAGTCTAACACAGACACCCCCTCTCTCCCTCCCCCCCTCCCCCGGTCTAACACTGACACCCCCTCTGCCCTCCCCCTCCCCCGGTCTAACACTGACACCCCCCTCTCCCCCTCCCCCGGTCTAACAGTGACACCCCCTCTCCCCCTCCCCCGGCCTAACAGTGACACCCCCTCTCCCCCTCCCCCGGTCTAACACTGACACCTCCTCTCCCCCTCTCCCCCTCTCCCCCTCCCCCGGTCTAACACCGACACCCCCTCTCCCCCTCTCCCCCTCCCCCAGTCTAACACAGACACCCCCTCTCTCCCTCCCCCCCTCCCCGGTCTAACACTGACACCCCCTCTGCCCTCCCCCTCCCCCGGTCTAACACTGACACCCCCTCTCCCCCTCCCCCGGTCTAACAGTGACACCCCCTCTCCCCCTCCCCCGGTCTAACACTGACACCCCCTCTCCCCCTCCCCCAGTCTAACACTGACACCCCCTCTCCCCCTCCCCCGGTCTAACAGTGACACCCCCTCTCCCCTCCCCCCTCCCCCGGTCTAACACTGACACCCCCTCTCCCCCTCCCCCCCTCCCCCGGTCTAACACTGACACCCCCTCTCCCCCTCCCCCGGTCTAACAGTGACACCCCCTCTCCCCCTCCCCCGGTCTAACACTGACACCTCCTCTCCCCCTCTCTCCCTCCCCCGGTCTAACACTGACACCCCCTCTCCCCCTCCCCCGGTCTAACACTGACACCCCCTCTCCCCCTCCCCCGGTCTAACACTGACACCCCCTCTCCCCCTCCCCCGGTCTAACACTGACACCCCCTCTCCCCCTCCCCCGGTCTAACACTGACACCCCCTCTCCCCCGCCCCCGGTCTAACACCGACACCCCCTCTCCCCCTCCCCCGGTCTAACACTGACACCCCCTCTCCCCCTCCCCCGGTCTAACACTGACACCCCCTCTCCCCCTCCCCCGGTCTAACACTGACACCCCCTCTCCCCCGCCCCCGGTCTAACACCGACACCCCCTCTCCCCCTCCCCCGGTCTAACACCGACACCCCCCTCTCCCCCTCTCCCCCTCCCCCGGTCTAACACCGACACCCCCTCTCCCCCTCTCCCCCTCCCCCAGTCTAACACAGACACCCCCTCTCTCCGTCCCCCGGCCTAACAGTGACACCCCCTCTCCCCTCCCCCTCCCCCGGTCTAACACTGACACCCCCTCTCCCCCTCCCCCCCTCCCCCGGTCTAACACCGACACCCCCTCTCCCCCTCCCCCTGTCTAACACTGACAGCCCCTCTCCCCCTCCCCCGGTCTAACACTGACACCTCCTCTCCCCCTCCCCCCGGTCTAACACTGACACCCCCCTCTCCCCCTCCCCCGGTCTAACACTGACACCTCCTCTCCCCCTCCCCCGGTCTAACAGTGACACCCCCTCTCCCCCTCCCCCGGTCTAACACTGACACCTCCTCTCCCCCTCCCCCGGTCTAACAGTGACACCCCCTCTCCCCCTCCCCCGGTCTAACAGTGACACCCCCTCTCCCCCTCCCCCGGTCTAACACTGACACCTCCTCTCCCCCTCCCCCGGTCTAACACTGACACCTCCTCTCCCCCTCCCCCGGTCTAACACTGATACCCCCTCTCCCCCTCCCCCGGTCTAACAGTGACACCCCCTCTCCCCCTCCCCCGGTCTAACAGTGACACCCCCTCTCCCCCTCCCCTGGTCTAACACTGACACCTCCTCTCCCCCTCCCCCGGTCTAACAGTGACACCCCCTCTCCCCTCCCCCGGTCTAACACTGACACCCCCTCTCCCCCTCCCCGGTCTAACAGTGACACCCCCTCTCCCCCTCCCCCGGTCTAACAGTGACACCCCCCTCTCCCCCTCCCCTGGTCTAACACTGACACCCCCTCTCCCCCTCCCCCGGTCTAACAGTGACACCCCCTCTCCCCCTCCCCCGGTCTAACACTGACACCCCCTCTCCCCCTCCCCCGGTCTAACAGTGACACCCCCTCTCCCCCTCCCCCGGTCTAACACTGACACCCCCTCTCCCCCTCCCCCGGTCTAACACCGACACCTCCTCTCCCCCTCCCCCGGTCTAACACTGACACCTCCTCTCTCCCTGGACTAACACTGTGCCCCCTCCACTCCCCATATCTAACGCTGTCCCTCCTCTTGTTCCCGGTCATAGGCCTGCCCACCCCACCCTCTCTTCCTGGTCTAGCACTGCTCCCACCACCCCCCCCTTGCCCGACCTCCCAGTCAGAGACTGCACGCCCTCCCCCCCACTTCCCTTCCCAGTCTCACACTGCCCCGTCTCCTCTCCCCGGTCTCTAACACTGGTCGTCCTGGTCCTGCTCCTGGCCTTGGTCGGTGAGAGTGAGGGTGGTCCGATGCCGATGATCGTTGCCCCTGAGCCCGTGGCCCTTGGCCCGGCTGCCCCCACCCTGGCGCGGTAGCTGCCGTTGGGCAGCTGCCAGCTGTGGCGGAGTGGCGGTGCCGACGAGATGGTGTGCGAGCGGCCGAGGCTGGTGGCGACCGCGGCCTCGAAGGTGAGGGTCTCCTCCCTGGGGCCCTGCTCCTGGTCCAGGCTGCCCCCTTCCTCGTGCAGGCTCAGAGACGGCTCCGAGATGTAGCGCAGTGGCGTTGAGTGCTGGCTCTCGCTCTTGGTGCTCAGACCCGGCGACTCGCCCCACAGGGCCTTGCTGGGCCGCACTCTCAGGGACTGGTAGCGGCACTCGCCCTTGCCTCTCGGCGTGGCCTGCTCGCAGGAGGAGGACGGCGGCGGTGACCACGGCTCAGGCCGCTGGGCAACCGGAGAGTACGAGATGTGCGGCCGCGGTTTTGGGGGTGTCT
This sequence comes from Chiloscyllium punctatum, assembly GCF_047496795.1. Classification (NCBI taxonomy): domain Eukaryota; kingdom Metazoa; phylum Chordata; class Chondrichthyes; order Orectolobiformes; family Hemiscylliidae; genus Chiloscyllium; species Chiloscyllium punctatum. Next base: position 5,284 of record NW_027310715.1, read on the forward strand.
GCGGGAGCTGCCGTCGCCCCTGTCTTGGCGTGTTGGTCCCAGACGTCGAAGGGATAGGGCTCTCACTGACTGGACTGCTGGCCTGCAAGAAACAAGATGGAGAAACATGACTGCCTGTTCCTCTCCTGGAGGTGGGATACGCAGGGGGAGGGAGGTTTAGAGGTGCAGAACCTCTCGGGTATGGGCATCACTGGCTGGCCAGCATTTATTGCCCACTCCGAGTTGCTCCTTCAAGGTGGGTGACGAGCTGACCCACAATACCATTAGGGAGGGAATTCCAGGAATTTGACCCAGTGAAGGAACGGTCATAACATTCCAAGTTAGGATGGTGAATGGCTTGGAGGGGAACCTGCAGGCGTTCCTGTGTATTTACTGCCCTTGTCCTTCTAGATGGGAGTGGTCGTGGGTTTGGAAGGTGCTGTCCGAGAATCTTTGATGAATTGCTGGAGTGCATTGAGATTCATGAAATGCAGCAGACCCCAGCTCTCCAAACGGCAGCATACAGCTTTTTGAGTGAGGATCATTGCACTGGGTGTGTCTATGTGTAAGTATGTGTTCTGCGTGTGTGTGTGTGTGTGTGTGTGTGTGTACACATATCTGTGAGAGAGGGAGAGTGTGAATCTGTGTGTGCCTCTGTGCACGTGACTGCGTGTGTGTCTATGTGTGAATTTGTGCATGAGTGTGTGTGTGTTGTGTATCTGTGAGTTGTATGGGTCTATCTTTTGTTTGTGTGTGTGTTTGGTGTGAATGTGATTGTGTGTGTGAATGCGTGCGACAGAGTGTGTGTATCTGTATGTGTGTATATGTGTGTCTGTGCAATTGTGAGTTGGTGTATAAGTGTCTTGGTGTGAGTGTGTGTCTGAGTGTGAATTTGACTGAGTGTGAATGTGAGTGAGTGTGAGAGAGAGTGTTGTGTGTCTGAGTTTGTGTTGTGGGTGTGCGTGTGAATGTGAGTGAATATGACAGCGTGTGTGTGTGTTGTATCTGCATGTGTGAGTCTGTGTGTTGTGTGCCTGTGTTGTACCTGTGTGTGAGTGTGAATGGAGTCCATGTGTCTGTGATGTGTGCATGCTGGAGCTGAATGAAGGAAGCTGGTACACACTGTCTGACCAGGACAATCAAATATTTTCCATCACCTTTCCATAGTAAGTCTGGGCTTTTATAAAGGGGATCTTATTTCTGTTTTCACTATCTTCCCCTTGCTACGTTTAAAAGACATGGAGCAATCGGTGAAGTTAGCAAATGTACAATGAAGGCCTTCGTTGTGTAATTGGTTCTGCTTCAATGAGCAAACTGTCCTGGTCGGACAGTGCATGCTGGCTTCCTTCATTCAGCTTCCAGCACCAATTTCTTCATCGCTGCCAAAGCCTTATTTATTTGACAGAGAATTGGAACAGTGAGCCCCATGCTCTACCAATTCTTTGATTGCATGAGCTCTGATGGAAGAGCTTGATTGCAGTGTTGGTGAATATTGAGGTGTTAGCTTGACAAAGATTCTCTGTTGTACTTTGATTCGTAAATGAGATGCTTCCTCTCAGCCACTCTTCTCATGTAATGTAATAGTTTTCGGGAAAATAGTGTGGTGCCATTCTCCAAGTGAAACAGTTTGTGGATGATTTCATGGCTTGAATTAGCAAGTGAATTTGAAGAATGATAAAACATACAAATAGTAAACAACAGGCACTGAGAATAAGTAAGGTAGTCCATGAGTGAAAATAGTCTTGAAGAGACATCAAAGCATATAATTATTTAGATTCGTAGAGTCATAGAGATGTACAGCATGGAAACAGACCCTTCGGTCCAACCCGTCCATGCCGACCAGATATCCCAACCCAATCTAGTCCCACCTGCCAGCACCCGGCCCATATCCCTCCAAACCCTTCCTATTCATATACCCATCCAGATGCCTTTTAAATGTTGTAATTGTACCAGCCTCCACCACATCCTCTGACAGCTCATTCCATACACACACCACCCTCTGTGTGAAAAAGTTGTCTGTTATGTCTCTTTTATATCTTTCCCCTCTCACCCTAAACCTATGCCCTCTAGTTCTGGACTCCCCCACCACAGGGAGAAGACCATGACTATTTACCCTATCCGCGCCCCTCATGATTTTATAAACCTCTATAAAGTCACCCCTCACCCTCCGAAACTCCAGGGAAAACAACTCTAGCCTATTCAATCTCTCTCTACAGCTCAAATCCTCCAACCTTGGCAACATCCTTATAAATCTATTCTGAATCTTTTCAAGTTTCACAACATCCTTCCGATAGGAGGGATACTGGAATTGCACGCAATATTCCAACAGTGTCCTGTACAGCAACAAAATGACCTCCCAACTCCAATAATCAATGCTCTGACCAATAAAGGAAAACATACCAAATGCCTTCTTCACTATCCTATCTACCTGTGACTCCACTTTCAAGGAGCTATGAACCTTCACTCCAAGGTCTCTTTGTTCAGCAACACCCCCAGGACTTTACCATTAAGTGTATAAGTTCTGCTAAGATTTGCTTTCCCAAAATGCAACACCTCATCTTTATCTAAATCAAATTCCATCTGTCACTCCTCAGCCCACTGGCCCATCTGGTCCAGATCCTGTTGTAATCTGAGGTAACCCTCTTCGCTGTCCATTACACCTCCAATTTTGGTGTCATCTGCAAACTTACTAACTGTATCTCTTATGCTCGCATCCAAATCATTTATGCAAATGACAAAAAGTACTGGACCCAGCACTGATCCTTGTGGCACTCCACTGGTCACAGGCCTCCAGTCTGAAAAACAACCCTCCACCACCACCCTCTGTCTTCTACCTTTGAGCCAGTTCTGTATCCAAATGGCTAGTTCTCCCTGTATTCCATGTGATCTAACCTTGCTAATCAGTCTCCCATGGGGAACTTTGTCGAACGCCTTACTAAAGTCCATATAAATCACATCTACTGCTCTGCCCTCATCAATCATCTTTGTTACTTCTTCAAAAAACTCAATCAAGTTTGTGAGACATGATTTCCCACGCACAAAACCATGTTGACCATCCCTAATCAGTCCTTGCCTTTCCAAATACATGTACATCCTGTCCCTCAGGATTCCCTCCAACAACTTGCCCACCACCGAGGTCAGGCTCACTGGTCTACAGTTCCCTGGCTTGTCCTTACACCCTTCTTAAACAGTGGCATCACGCTTGCCAACCTCCAGTCTTACGGCACCTCACCTGTGACTATTAATGATAGAAATATCTCAGGAAGGGGCACAGTAATCACTTCCCAAACTTCCCACAGCATTCCAGGGTGCACCTGATCAGGTCCTGGGGATTTTTCCACTTATATGCATTTCAAGACATCCAGCACTTCCTCGCCTGTAAATTGGACATTTTCCAAGATGTCACCATCTATTTCCCTACAGTCTATATCTTCCATATCCTTTTCCACAGTAAACACTGATGCAAAATATTCATTCAGTATCTCCCCCATTTCCTGCGGCTCCACACAAAGGCCACCTTGCTGATCTTTGAGGGGCACTATTCTCTCCCTAGTTACCCTTTTGTCCTTAATATATTTGTAAAAACCCTTTGGATTCTCCTTAATTCTATTTGCCAAAGCTATCTCATGTCCCCTTTTTGCCCTCCTGATTTCCCTCTTAAGTATACTCCTACTTCCTTTATACTCTTCTAAGGATTCACTCAATCTATCCTGTCTATACCTTACATATGCTTCCTTCTTTTTCTTAATCAAACCCCCAATTTCTTTAGTCATCCTCTGTACTTACCAGCCTGTCCTTTCACCCTGACAGGAATATACTTTCTCTGGATTCTTGTTCTCATTTCTGAAGGCTTCCCATTTTCCAGCCGTCCCTCTACCTGCAAACATCTGCCTCCAATCAGCTTTTGAAAGTTCTTGTCTAATATCATCAAAATTGGCCTTTCTCCAATTTAGAACTTCAACTTTTAGATCTGGTCTATCTTTATCCATCACTATTTTCAAACTAATAGAATTATGGTCGCTGGCCCCAAAGTGCTCCCCCACTGACACCTCAGTCACCTGCCCTGCCTTATTTCCCAAGAGTAGGTCAAGTTTTGCACCTTCTCTAGTAGGTACATCCAGATACTGAGTCAGAAAGTTGTCTTGTACTCACTTAAGAAATTCCTCTCCATCTAAACCTTTAACACTATGGCAGTCCCAGTTGATGTTTGGAAAGTTAAAATCCCCTACCATAACTACCCTATTATTCTTACTGATAACTGAAATCTCCTGACAAGTTTGTTTCTCAATTTCCCTCTGACTATTAGGGGGTCTATAGTTGGTCTACAATACCAGTAAGGTGATCATCCCCTTCTTATTTCCACCCAAATAACTTTCCTGGATGTATTTCCGGGAATGTCCTCCCTCAGCACAGCTGTAATGCTATCCCTTATCAAAAATGCCACTCCCCTTCCTCTCTTGCCTCCCTTTCTATCCTTCCTATACCATTTGTATCCTGGAACATTAAGCTTCCAGTCCTGCCCATCCCTGAGCCATATTTCTGTAATTGCTATGATATCGCAGTCCCATGTTCCTAACCACGCCCTGAGTTCATCTGCCTTCCTTGTTAGGCCCCTTGCATTGAAATAAATGCAGTTTAATTTATCAGTCCTACCTTGTCCCTGCCTGCCCTGACTGTTTGACTCACTTCTGTTCTCAGCTGTACCCGTCTCAGATTGATCTCTTTCCTCACTATCTCCCTGGGTCCCACCCAACCACCCACTCCGACCTTACTAGTTTAAACCCTCTCAAGCAGCTCTAGCAAATCTCCCTGCCAGTATATTAATCCCCTTCCGATTCAGGTGCAATGCATCATTCTTGTACAGGTCACTTCTACCCCAGAAGAGATTCCAAAAATGTGAATCCCTCTCCCATACACCAGCTCCTCAGCCATGCATTCATCTGCTCTATCCTCCTATTCCTATCCTTACTACTCTTGAGGACCTCCTTTTTAAATTCCTGCCTAACTCTCTGTAATCTCCCTTCAGAATCTCATTGTTTTCCTTTCCTATGTCGTTGGTTCCAATGTGGACAATGACCTCCTGCTGGCCCCTCTCCCCCGTGAGAACATTCTGCACCCTCTCTGGGACATCCTTGATCCTGGCACCAGGGAAGCAACACACCATTCTGATATTTCTCTGCTGGCCACAGAAACGTCTGTCTGTACCTCGGACTAGAGAATCCCCAACACATCGATCATTTGGAACTGACGTACCTCTTGTTATATTAGAGCCAGTTTCAATACCAGAAACTTGGCTGTTCATGTTACGTTTCCCAGAGAATCCATCACCCCCTACATGTTCCAAAACAGCATACCTGTTTTGAGCCGCAGAAGACTCCTGCACTATGTGCCTACCTCTCTTACCCTTTCTGGAGTTAACCCACCTATGTGACTGCATCTGCGACTTTTATCTCTTCCTGTAACTGCCATCCATCACACCCCCTTGCTCTTGTAAATGCCTCATTGCCTCTAACTGTCATTCTAACCGTTCCATTCGATCTGATATGATTTGCAACCAATGGCATTTATTGCAGATATAATCCTCAGTAACCCATAAACTCTCCCTAAACTCCCACATCCGACAAGAAGAGCATATCACTCGACTAAGGGCCATTTTTGCTTCTTCCAAACTGCAGACCCAGAAAATAGCCCCGTCTTATTCCTCTACAAAACACTGCTCCAGGCTAACTCAATACTTACGGCTTATATTTTTAAGTTTAGTCAAGAAGCATATCACAATAAGACATATAATCAAGAAAGAACCCACTCTACTCACTACTGCAGACTTACAGCAAGGCCCCAAGGCCGCACTTAAAACTATTCACTTATCTGTCTCTGGGCTGTGACCTCTCCCAAACAGATTTCTCCAAGATCATCATTGTTTGTTAATTTTCCTAGATGCACTCCGATATCCAGTGACACATGAATTCAACAGCAAAGGCAGTAATTGTGCAGGTTCACTACTGTGTCAGTTAGCAGTGTGGGTTAGCAGTTAGCAGTTCTCTCTCTCTCTCTCTCCCCTGCACTGACCTCACCTTGTGCTGCCTTTGGCTGTTCCTCTCCCTTTTAAAAGTGTCGTCGTTTTGCATTTTTTTCTCCCAAGTTCCAAAACAACGCAACAACATATAAAACAGTAACTGGTAGTTCAGAACTTGAGTATTGCTGAAAAAAAGAAAAGTTTTATCAAAACTTTTCATTTTTAATTTATCAGGACAATTTGCTGAGAAATACCAAGGCAAAGGGAAAAGTAACAGAATAACAGGAGAGTACTGATTGGTAGAGGTGTTGCCATAGGAAATGTGCCAGTTAATGCAGACTGACAGTTAACTGCCCAGGCTTTGTTTAAATATTAAACCTGGCACTTTGATTCTGAGCGTGGCCTTGCTCTGAGAAGTAAATCAGATCATAACTGTCACCTATTCTGCTCATTTGAAACAGCTGCAGTGCATGCACAATGGAAATGGCCATGTGTTTATCTAGGTAGCTTCAAGCCCGAGTGACAGCTTAACTCTTTGTACACTTGCTATTTAGCAAGTGTTTAATTGCATCCTCACATCTAATGCTGGACACTTTACGGTGAACTTTACAAACAGGCTGGTTTGTTATTGTCAGTACATTCCTTATTGATTATCTTGCAAATTGGCAATGCGGTATATAAATTATAGATGTTAGGTATGTCGCTGAAAATGTGTTGCTGGAAAAGCGCAGCAGGTCAGGCAGCATCCAAGGAGCAGGAGAATCGACGTTTCGGACATCAGCCCTTCTTCAGGATGGTAGGTGAGATATGGTTAGGTATGTTGGCCATATTTCCAAAGAACTATAGGATCAGATCAAATAGCATATTCTTTCAGTTGTCTACAATTGTGAATTGTTCTGGTGTGAACAGAAGATAAAAAGTGTTGAGAAAATTTGTCCTTTTTTCCAGCCACACTCAAGATATCAAAAGCATAGAGAGCCTGCAATTTTGACTCAATGTTAATGCCAGTTTGAGAAATAATTGTGAGAGAAGCATGATAGCTGGGCCATTTCCACTGGAGGAGAGAAGACTGGGAAGATATGCCAGGCCTTGAGAATTATTTAAGGTTTTGATCAAGTGAATAGAAAAAGACTGGGGAATTGCAGAGGAGTAGTACAATTTAGATTAAGTAACACTGGAGTTGCAGGTAGATAGGATAATGAAGAAGGTGCTTGGTATCTTGCCTTGGTCATTGAGTACAGGAGTTGGGAGGTCATGTTGTGGCTGTACAGGACGTTGGCTAGGCCACACGTGGAATATTGCACGCAATTCTGGTCTCCCTCCTATAGAAAGGATGTTGTGAAACTCGAAAGGGTGCAGAAAAGATTTACCAGGATGATGGCAGGGTTGGAGGGTTTGAGCTATAGGGAGAGGCTGAATTGACCGGGGCTGTTTTCCCTGGAGTGTCAGAGGCTGAGGGGTGACTTTGTAGAGGTTTATAAAATCATGAGGGGCATGTGTAGGATAAATAGACAAAGTCTTTTCCCTGGGGTGGGGGAGTCCAAAGGTTTAAGGTGAGAGGTCAGCGGCTCGCACTGCTGCCTCATAGCGCCAGGGACCCGGGTTCGGTTCCCGCCTCGGGTGATTGTCTGTGTGGAGTTTGCACATTCTCCCCGTGTCTACGTGGATTTCCTCCGGGTGCTCCGGTTTCCTCCCACAATCCAAAAATGTGCGGGTTAGGTAAATTAACCATGCTAAATTGACCATAGTGTTAGGTGCATTAGTCAGGGGGAAATATGGGGTCGGGGAATGGGTCTGGGTGGGTTACTCTTTGGTTGGGCTAAAGGATCTGTTTCCATATTGTAGGGAATCTAATCTCAGAGGGGCAAGATTTAAAAGGGACCTAAGGGAAACTTTTCAGGCAAAGGGTGGTACGTATATGGAATGAGCTGTCAGAGGAAGTGGTGGAGGCTGGTACAATTACAATAACTAAAAGGCATATAGATGGGTATATGAATAGGAAGGGTTTAGGGGGATATGGGCCAAATGCTGGCAAATGGGACTAGATTAATTTCGGATATTTGGTCGGCATGGACGAGTTGGACCGAAGGGTCTGTTTCCGGGCTGTACATCTCTGTGACTCCACGACTCCAAGTCATCGGCAATACTATGTTTGGGAAGTTCTGTAGCTGGGTGAAAGTGAGGACTGCAGATGCTGGAGATCAGAGTCGAAGATTGTGGCGCTGGAAACGCACAGCGGGGCAGGCAGCATCCGAGGAGCAGGAGAGTCGAAGTTTCGAGCATTCCTGATGACGGGCTTTTGCCCGAAACGTTGATTCTCCTGCTCCTCGGATGCTGCCTGACTGGCCGTCCACGACCTGTAGGGGGGAACATGAGATAAAAATACAAATGTTTGTACAATTCCACCCACAGGCTCACATCTGGATTTTCCTACCTTCTCCCATCACTGTGAGTTCCAATCACCTTCTGGCCTGTCCTGGCGTCAGACTGGAAGATGTCAGGCCACAAAACGTGGCAGCCCGAGGGAAACCATTCTGCCCATTGAGCTCTCGGCACCATTTAAATGAGATCATAGTTGATCTGATCATACTCGACTCCAGTCTCCTGCCTTTTCCCCATAACTCTTAACTCCCTTCCCAATTAAAAAATCAGTCTCAGCCTTGAATATACTTAATAGTCTAACCTCGACAGCCACTTGTGATAAAGAAATGCACAGATTCACTCCCCTCAGAGAAGGAATTTCTCCTCATCTCTACCTTAAACAGGAGCCCCCTTATTCTAAAAATCTGCCGTCTGGTTTTGAACTCTCCAACTGGAGGAAACAACCTTTCTGCAGCTGCTCTGTCAAGTCGCCTCAGAATAGAGTAGGTTTCAGTAAAGTCGCTTCACATTCCTCTATATTCCAGGCCCAACCTACTCAGCCTCTCCTCATAAGACAGTCTTTTCGTACCACAGATCAGCCTCCAATGTCAGTCTACCTCTCCTTGCAGAAGGGCCCCAAAACTGTCCACAGTATTCCAGCTGACTGGTGCCTTCTAGAGCTCTTACTTTCCAACACCTCCCTGTTTTTGTACTCAATTCCCTTTAAAATAAAATATTCCAGGTGTGGTCTGACTAGTGCTTTGCACAGTTTCACAAAACCTCCCTACTTTTATACTCCACTTCCTTTAGAATTTAGAATCAAGGAGAGATTAGGTTGAGGTGAACAGGATTATAATGGGTTTGGATAAGAGAGACAAGGAAAAACTGCTCCCATTGGCTGATGGTTCAGAGACGAGGGGACCTAGATTGAAGGTTTTTGGTCAGGCGATACAAGAAAGGCAGAGGAAGGGGTCATACGAGGAAGAACATTTCCTCACAGCGAGTGGTAATGACCTGGAACTTTGGATAAAGTGTGAATTTCTCTTTATCAACCAGCTCAGCCTCTGTGCTTCAATTTCCCACATTCTGAGCTCAGATCTGGTCTGACCGCAGCACATTGCATTTCAATGTTGAAATGAGGTATATTCCTTAGCTCACATCCAGATAGAATTCTACCCTTACCACCTACTCTTCTCAGTGAAAACCAGTAAGGTTTAATTCCTTGAAGTTTGACTAGTCGTAACTATTTAACACACTCGGACTCATTTGTTGAACTCTGCCCAATAAATATCAGCTCCCTCGTCTTCGTATTAAAGTACATACAGGAACCATCTGATATGTGTACAAGCCTGGGGCCTACCTGTCCCCGGTGGGAGTGAGACCTGCTGAGACTAGGGGACCGAGAGAGCCGCCCATCCCGGGGATGGTGCTGTGGATACTGAGCACGTTCCGCTGAGCTGCATAGGGATCGATCAGGTGACAGCAAGTGTTTCCTTTCCTTTGAACGGCCTCTGTCCAGGCTGTCTATATAAGGGATGTCCACTGTTCGCAGCCCTGTGAAAGCGAGACACATCTCTGAGAACATGCAACAAGCTCATTCCGTTCTTAAGACTGCGATTATAATAATAGTAAGTACATCAAGGCAAAGATAACTCAAAACAGTCCAAGCCAGCATGGATCAGAACGCTAAGCCCAGCTAAGGGAAGGAGTGTGGCGCAGAGGCCCAGCAATAATCGCATTAGTTGTCACAAAGCCTGGGGGAATTAAAACTGAAGCCTTTTTTTCTGGAGTGTTGGAGGCTGAGGGGGTGACCTTATAAAGGTTGATTAAATCATGGGGGACAAGGTAAGGTGAATAGCCAAGGTCTTTTTCCCAGTGGAGGGGAGTCTAAAACTCGAGGGCTAGCTTTAAGATGAGAGGAGAAAGATTTAAAAAGCACCTGAGGGATAACATTTTCACCTGGGGGGGGGGGATGGGGGAGGCAGTTCATGTATGGAATGAGTTGCCAGAGGAAGTGGTGGAGACAAGTACAATTGCAACAGTTAAAAAGCATCTGAATAAGTTGACGAAGGGTTTAGTGGGATATAGGCCAAATGCTGGCAAATGGAACAATATCAGATTGGAATGTCTGATTGGTGTGGATGAATTGGACCAAAGGGTCTGTTTCCATGCTGCATGATAGTATGCTCACCTTGTAAAGGCCTCGCATTTGTCAAAAGTATTCAGAGTAATACTTGGAACTGGCCTGATAATAGGCTCTGTTAGGTTTAACAACGTGTCAGAATGTTTTTCTCAAGCACATGCCTTTTGAATTTGTTTGAGATACCCTTGCCCTTTGTTCTCTCTTTAAGGACAAAAGGGTGAGGAGATCCTCTTTAGTGGTTACGTCTTTAAAAAACAACCAGCTGTGAGTTGTGTCATCCATGTCAAAGATTCATGGAACTGCAGTGAATGCATTCAGAGTCCTTCAGGTCCTGTGTAGTTGCTGACAGACCTCTTCAGATAAAGATTCCACCCATCTTGCTCCTGTGGGAGTACAACCCTCTGGATTGCCCTTATTATTCCTTCTTTGCTGTTAAAGTCTTTGAGGAAAGAGCCAGCAGCCATAGTCTTTGATTCCTCCATCATCCACGAATGATTTCCTGTGTTCTGCCAAAGTGCAAAATGAAGCTTTAGTGCAGGTTGGTTGAGAGAAAAATGACACTGAGTTTTCAAAATGGCCTTCAGCTCATCAATTCTCTTTGTCCGAAGCATGCTGGTCAAGGGAAAACTGTCCTTGAATTTAACGTGTACTGTTGTGCAGTGTCGTTCCAAATTCACCTTTTTACTTCTTGACACACCTTGGTGACACATCAGTCTTTTACAGTTGTGAACAGAATTCGCTTTCCCATTCTGTGTGGAGGTTGTAAATCTCTGATTTCCTTTCAGATGCTCCAGGTTCATCATTCATCATCGATAGCCAGGGACATGTTTTTATGTAGCTAAGATAAAGCCAAGGAAACACTAAGCCTAGAGCTGAGATCATATTTAGGATTAGAGACTTACATTATACGTGACAAACAAGCAAGAGCATAGGCTTTTTAACCAGCTGTTTAAACTAGTGATAGAGTCAGAGTCATACAGCACGGAAACACACCCTTCAGCCCAACATTTCCATGCTGAACAGGTATCCTAAACTGAACTCGTCCCATTTGGCCCCTTTGAACCTTTCCTATCCATGTACCTGTCCAAATGTCTTTTAAATATTGTACCGTACCAACCCCCACCCTTCCTCTGGCAGCTCCTTCACCACCCTCCGTGTGAAAAAGTGGCCCATCAAGTCCATTTCAATTCTCTCCCCGTCTCACCGGTTCTACCTCTGCTCCCTAGTTTTGGACCTTGGGGAAAGGACCTTGGCTATTACCTTATCTATGCCCTTCATCATTTTATAAAGCTGTCACCCCCTCAACCTCTTAACGTTCCCGAGGAAAATGTCCCGGTCTACCCAGCATCTCCACATAACTCGAACCCACCGGTCCTGGCGACATCCTTGCCAACCTTGTTTGCAGCCGTTCCAGTTCGACATGACGTTTCCTTTAACAAGCCAACCAGGATTGAACTCCAACAATAAATTTTGCACTTGCAGCCAACCATGACTATTTTTTTCAAAAAAAAAGGTCGAGAGGCTGCTTCCCCTTGTAGATTGTGCTGTCTCTCTGTTACTAGTCAGGCTGGAGGTAGGTACTTGGGTACACATCTCGTGAACACTGCTGACTACATTTACATGCGGAGGAACAGGAGCCAGTCACCATTGGTCAGTTTGTTTCCAGGTGAACTCATGTTGCTCAGATAATGGACGTGGAGTGCTGCAGCATTCCCAGTAGTTTTTCTTTGTTCTGCATGATGTTATGAAGTTGAACTACAGAATTAACTGTACCTTTAAGAGAGAGTGAATGCTGTTCGGCACGGAGAGCTTACAGAAGCAGTCTCAGAGTGTACTGGAAAACTGAAAATATGTAACATTTGGGTGTGAACTGGAAAGATGAGTTGGTTGCTGTTTTGACAACAGTTCGAATTTGACCAGTCCACATTATAGAGTACAGCACGGAAACAGACCCTTCGGTCCAACCCGTCCATGCCGACCAGATATCCCAACCCAACCTAGTCCCACCTGCCAGCACCCGGCCCATATCCCTCCAAACCCTTCCTATTCATATACCCATCAGATACTTTTTAAATAATGCAGGAGAAAACGAGGATGCTACAGATCTAAGTCGAGAGTGTGGTGCGGAAAAGCAGAGCTGTTCAGGTAAGCAGCCGAGGAGCAGGAGAATTGACGTTTCGGGTCCTGATGGAGGGTTTAGTACCCGAAATGTCGATTGTCCTGCTCCTCGAATGCTGCCTGACCTGCTGTGCTTTTCTAGCACCACCCTCTCAAGCTTAAATTATGCCCCAGGATATGAAAACCCAACTGAGTTTGAATTTATTGTTTTGCCAACATCGAACCAATGAGACAATTCGATGTTGGGGATATCAAAAAAGGTAGGGATTTTAAAAATCAGACAGAGCAACTACCATTAAGAGACAGAGACCCAAAACATTGAAACACTTTCTATTTTCTTTTTAGGTTAGATTGCCTACAGTGTGGAAACAGGCCCTTCAGCCCACATCTCCAAAGAGAAGCCCACCCAGACCCATTTCCCCTACTCTATATATGTACCTGACTCACGCACCTCACACTATGGGCAATTGAGCATGGCCAATTCACCTGACCTGCACATCTTTGGATTGTGGGAGGAAACCCACACAGATACCGGGAGAATGTGCAAACTCCACACTGATGGTCGCCCGAGGCTGGAATCAAACTCAGATCCCTGATGCTGTGAGGCAGCAGTGCTAACCACTGAGCCACTGTGCCATCCATAATGGTACCTTTCCACAGTAAAAAGAAAGTGGACGACCCAGGGAGAACTTCAGCCGGAAGAAGAAAGACACCGAAGATGACAACGGCTGTGTGGTTTCGAAGTTAAGGTGAGGTAATAAGTGTCTGATTGGAACTGCATATTGTTATGGGGTTGGAGGCAAGTAATACACATTTCAGAGAAAGGGGTGCTCAGAGTTGTGAACAGCTGTTCAATGTTCACTTTTAGAATTAAGGAAAAAATTGATATTATTTTCTTTAAATAGTGGAATTTGGGAGTTCTCTGTCACTCATACGTTAATAGATGACGGGGCGGGGTCAGCTATTCTGGGTGTTTGGTTTAATTAGCAGATGGGTCCACTGCCATGTTGGAACAATGGAGCTCCGAGTTTCGTGTATGGGAGTATTTTCAGGAAGCAGAAATTACGTTACAGCGTTACAATTTTCGTGTGCTCAGTTTAGTGTAACATAGGCAGTGCATGAGGGATTGAGATTGACCAATAGACTCAGTGATTGATGGCTTGAATTAGAAAAACAAGGGCAGTGTGCAATAACCCAGCCCATGGGTGGGGAATAACTTATCCCTCATTACTTCAAAGCTTACCGAATTAACATTTAAAATTTTGTCTCGTAACTCTCTCCCTCCTCCCGTTTTAAACTTAATATTGAATTAATTTACATTGCCATCACTGTTTGCAAGATTGTACCATTCGGCCATGTTTTATTTTATTCACTGACAGGGAGATTTCAGTTATCAGTAGGAATAATAGGGTGATTATGGTAGAGGATTTTAACTTTCCAAACAGAGACTGGGACTGCCATGGTGTTCAGGGTTTAGATGGAGAGGAATTTGTCAAGTGTGAACAAGAAAGTTTTCTGACTCAGTATGTGGATGAACCTACTAGAGAAGGTGTAAAACTAGACCTACTCTTGGGAAATAAGGCAGGGCAGGAGACTGAGGTGTCAGTGGGGGGAGCACTTTGGGGCCAACGACCAAAATTCTACTAGTTTTAAAATAGTGATGGAAAAGGATAGATTGGATCTAAAAGTTGGAGTTTTAAATTGGAGAAAGACCAATTTTGACGGTATTAGGCAAGAACTTTCAAAAGCTGACTGGGGGCAGATGTTCGCAGGTAAATGGATGGTGGGAAATGGGAAGCCTTCAGAAATGAGATAACGAGACTCCAGAGAAAGTATATTCCTGTCAGGGTGAAAGGAAAGGCTGGTAGGTATAGGGAATGCTGGATGAGTAAAGAAATTGAGGGCTTGGTTCAGAAAAAGAAGGAAGCATATGTCAGGTATAGACAGGATAGATCGAGTGAATCCTTAGAAGAGTATAAAGGCAGTAGGAGTATACTTAAGAGGGAAATCAGGAGGGCAAAAAGGGGACATGAGATAGCTTTGGCAAATAGAATTAAGGAGAATCCAAAGGGTTTTTACAAATACATTAAGGACAAAAGGGTAACTGGGGAGAGAATAGGGCATTTCAAAGATCAGCAAGGCAGCCTATGTGTGGGACCGCAGGAGATGGGGGAGATACTAAATGAATATTTTGCATCAGTGGAAAAGGACATGGCAGATATAGAATGTGGGGAAATAAATGGTGACATCTTGAAAAATGTCCATATTACAGAGGAGAAAGTGCTGGATGTCTTGAAACAGGTAAAAGTGGATAAATCCCCAGGACCTGATCAGGTGTACCCTAGAACTCTGTGGGAAGCTAGGGAAGTGATTGCTGGGCCTCTTGCTGAGAAATTTGTATCATCGATAGTCGCAGGTGAGGTGCTGAAAGATTGGAGGTTGGCTAACGTGGTGGTAGGTAAGGGTGGTAAGGACAAGCCAGGGAACTAAAGGCCAGTGAGCCTGATGTCGGTGGTGGGCAAGTTGTTGGAGGGAATCCTGAGGGACAGGATTTGAATCTGTTTGGAAAGGCAAGGACTGATTAGGGATCGACAACATGGCTTTTCCTTGTGGAAAATCATGTCTCACAAACTTGACTGAGTTTTTGAAAGAAGTAACAAAGAGGATTGATGAGGCTAGAGTGGTAGACGTGATCTATATGGACTTCAGTAAGGTGTTTGACAAGGTTCCCCATGGGAAACTGGTTAGCAAGGTAAATCTTATGGAATACAGGGAGAATTAACCATTTGGATACAGAATTGACTCAAAGGTAGAAGACAGAGGGTGGTGGTGGAGGGTTGTTTTTTCAGACTGAGGCCAGTGACCAGTGGAGTGCCACAAGGATCGGTGCTGGGTCCTCTACTTTTTGTCATTTACATAAATGATTTGGATGCGAGCATAAGAGGTACAGTTAGTAAGTTTGTAGATGACACCAAAATTGGAGGTGTAGTGGACAGCGAAGAAGGTTACCTCAGATTACAACGGGATCTTCACCAGATGGGCCAATGGGCTGAGAAGTGGCAGATGAAGTTTAATTTAAATAATTGTGAGGTGCTGCATTTTGGGAAAGCAAATCTTAGCAAGATTTAATGGTAAGGTTCTATGGAGTGTTGTTGAACAAAGAGACCTTGGAGTGCAGGTTCATAGCTCCTTGAAAGTGGAGTTGCAGGAAGATAGGATAGTGAAGAAGGCGTTTGGTATGCTTTCCTTTATTGGTCAGAGTATTGAGTACAGGAGTTGGGAGGTCATGTTGTGGCTATACAGGACATTGGTTAGGCCACTGTTGGAATATTACGTGCAATTTTGGTCTCCTTCCTATCGGAAAGATGTTGTGAAACTTGAAAGTGTTCAGAAAAGACTTACAAAGGTGTTGCCAGGGTCAGAGGATTTGAGCTACAGGGAGAGGCTGAATAGTCTGGGGCTGTTTTCCTGGAGCGTTGGAGGCTGAGGGGTGACTTTGTAGAGGTTTACAAAATTATGAGGGGCATGGATATGGTGAATAGATAAGATCTTTTCTCTGGAGTGGGGATTCCAGAATTAGATGGCATAAGTTTAGGGTGAGAGGGGAAAGATATAAAAGGGATCTAAGGGGCAACTTTTTCACGCAGAGTGTGGTACGTTTATGGAATGAGCTGCCAGAGGAAATGGTGGAGGCTGGTAAAATTGCAACATTTAAGAGGCATCTGGATGGGTATATGAATAGGAAGGGTTTGGAGGGATAAGGGCCGGGTGCTGGCAAATGAGACTAGATTATGATTCGGAGATGCCGGTGTTGGGCTGGGGTGTCCAAAGTTAAAAATCACACAACACCAGGTTATAGTCCAACAGGTTTAATTGGAAGCACACTAGCTTTCGGAGCGATGCTCCTTCATCAGGTGATAATGGAGGGCTCAATCGTAATACAGAATTTATAGCAAAAATTTACAGTGTGATGTAACTGAAATTATACATTGAAAAATTGATTGTCTGTTAAGCCTTTCATCTGTTAGAATACAGTGATAGTTTTACTTCTTTCATGTGTAAATCACAAAACCCTTTTTTTAAAGTTGCGTTCTCGGGTTAGCTGTTAACAATGGTGATAGCTAGACAATATGTTGAAGGTGTTGGCCCCCTGTGTTCTCTGTCTATGTCCTGATGTTTAGATTGATTCTAATCTAAAAAGTGAGATAACGGAGTTTTACATAAATTCATGCAGTTTTTGAGCTCAGAGTTCTACATGAATGTATGCAGTTTTTGAGCAAAGTACAATGTAACTCTGCAAGTACAAATTCACCCCACAAGATATATGTGTGCATGTGGGTCTTTGTCCGTGAGTGTGTCTGGGGTGGGGGTGTGAGTGTGAGAATATGTGTGTGTGTGTGTGTGTGTGTGTGTGTGTGTGGTGAGTGCAGAGTGACTTAAGTCTGTGAGGGGCTGCATGTGAGAGTGTGGGAGTGTGTGTGTCTATAAGGGTGTGTGTGGGTGTCTGTGTGCGCGTCTGTGTGTACCTGTGTCCATGCGTATGTGAGAGTGTGAGTGTATGTGTGTGTGTGTGTATGTAGTGCAATGGTGATCACCTGTAATGTGACATGAACCCAAGGTCCCGGTTGAGGCCCTCCCTATGGGTACCGAACTTAGCTATCAGCCTCTGCTCGGCCACTTTCCACTGCTGCCTGTCCCACGGACCAGTCGAACCGGGAGCATTCCTTGTCACAATGGACGTTTCCGCACTCTACACCAGCATCCCCCACAAGGATGGCATCGCAGCAACAGCCTCAGTACTCAACACCAACAACTGCCAGTCTCCAAACACCATCCTACAACTCATCCACTTTATCCTCGATCACGTCTTCACCTTTGACAACCAATTCTTCATCCAGACACACGGAACAGCCATGGGGACCAAATTTCCACCCCAATATGCCAACATTTTTATGTACAGGTTTGAACAAGATTTCTTCTCAATGCAGGATCTCCAACCAACATTGTACACCAGGTACATTGATGACATTTTCTTCCTCTGGACCCATGGCGAGGAGTCACTGATAAAACTACACAGTGACATCAACAAGTTTCATCCCACCATCAAACTCACCATGGATTACTCTCGACTGTCTGTCTCATTCTTGGACACGTGCATCTCCATCAAGGATGGACACCTTAGCACCACACTCTACCGCAAACCCACAGATAACCTCACAATGCTACACTTCTCCAGCTTCCACCCAAAACATATTAAAACAGTCATTCCCTATGGACAAGCCCTACACATACACCGGATCTGCCCAGATGAGGAGGAACTTGACAGGCACCTGGAAGTACTCAGGGATGCCCTCACAAGAACGGGGTACGATGCTCAACTCATCGACCGCCAGTTCCGACGTGCCACAGCAAGGAACCGTAATGACCTCCTCAGGAGACAGACACGGGCTGCAACCGACAGGGTACCCTTCGTTGTTCAGTACTTCCCAGGGGCTGAAAAATTACGCCATGTTCTTCGTGATCTGCAACACATTATCAGTGAGGATGAGCACTCACCAAGACCTTCCCCACACCTCCACTACTTGCCTTTAAACAACCGCCAAACCTCAAACAGATCATTGTTCGTAGCAAACTGCCCGGCTCTCAGGACAACTCCATACAACCCTGTCACGGTGGACGCTGAAAAACGTGTCAGATTGTGGACATAGATAACACCATTACGCGTGGGAACACCTCCCATCTTGTACATGGCAGGTACTCATGTGACTCAGCCAACATTGTCTATCTTATACGTTGAAGGCAAGGATGCCCGGAGACATGGTACATTGAGGAAACCGAGCAAAGGCTACGACAACAGATGAATGGGTACCGCACAACAATCAACAGACAGGAGGGTTCCCTCCCAGTTGGGGAACACTTCAGTGGTCCAGGACATTCAGCCTTGGACCTTCGGGTGACCATCCTCCAAGGCGGACTTCGGGACAGGCAGCAGCGAAAAGTGGCCGAGCAGAGGGTGATAGCTAAGTTTGGTACCCATAGGGAGGGTCTCAACTGGGACCTTGGGTTCATGTCACATTACAGGTGATCACCATTGCACTACACACACACACACACACACACACACACACACACACACACACACACACACACACACACACACACACACACACACACAGATATTCCTACACACACACACTCTCACATACACACGGACACAGACACTCACACACACCCTTATAGACACACACACTCCCACACTCACACATGCACCCCCTCACAGACTTAAGACACTCTGCACTCACTACACACACACACACACACACTTTCTCACACTCACAACCCCCACCCCAGACACACACACACACACACACACACACACACAGACAAAGACCCACATGCACACATATATCTTGTGGGGTGAATTTGTACTTGCAGAGTTACATTGTACTTTGCTCAAAAACTGCATGCATTCATGTAGAACTCTGAGCTCAAAAACTGCATGAATTTATGTAAAACTCTGTGATCTCACTTTTTAGATTGGAATCAATCTAAACATCATGGCATAGACAGAGAACACAGGGGGCCAACACCTTCAACATATTGTCTAGCTATCACTATTGTTAACAGCTAACCCGAGAATGAAACTTTAAAAAAAGGGTTTTGTGATTTACACATGAAAGAAGTGAAACTATCACTGTATTCTAACAGATGAAAGGCTTAACAGACAATCAATTTTTCAATGTATAATTTCAGTTACATCACACTATAAATCTTTGCTATAAATTCTGTGTTATGATCGAACCCTCCACAATCACCTGATGAAGGAGCATCGCTCCGAAAGCTAGTGTGCTTCCAATTAAACCTGTTGGACTATAACCTGGTGTTGTGTGATTTGAGACTAGATTAGTTTAGGATATCCTGATAAAGAGCTTATGCTGGAACCAACGACTCTCCCGCTCCTCGGAAGCTGCCTGACTGGCTGTGTTTTTCCGGCAGCACACTTTTTGACTCTGATCCCTAGGATCTGCAATCCTCACTTTCTCCTAGTACATCTGGACGAGTTGGGCTGAAGGGTCTGTTTCCTGTGCTGTACATCTCTACGACTCTGTATGTTGAGCGTCTTGTGTGCTGTTGGAGCTGCACTATTTTACATCAAGACTTGCCTGGGCAACTTTCCACATTGTCAGGCAGATGCCACTGTTCCATATAACACGATGACCTTCCCCAGTCAAAAACTAACTTTCTTAATCTGACATTTTTCTGACGGAACAACCCCCACAATGTGTTTTCTGGGGAGGGGTGTTGTGCTCAGTGGAATAGAGATGGGGGGTGTGGGGATGGGACATAGTTTCTGATTCCTACAATCTTATTGGGAAGCAGCCTTTTCTGAGTCCACTCCTGACAGACCTTCAGTATGGGATCCCCCTGTTCTGCATACCCACCCACCTTCCCTAGTAACTCCCCTCCACGATACCTCTGTTATCTCCACATTTCAGTTAGATCACCATGCAATCATCCGAAGGCAAGGCAGGTTGATGAACTGCCTTAGTTAAACTCGGGATCCTTCTGGTGAACGTGTGCTGTACCCCATACCTCCAGTATCTCTCTCCTGAGGTGCAGAGGTCAGAACTGTTACCCAGATTTCCAGGTGGAGTCAAACCCGAGCTTTCTGCGTTGGAAACAGACACTTTTTGATTACAGCCACCTTGAGATCCACACCAACTTTCCTTTCAACTTCATCAATTGGTTTGGAGCTGTCTTGTGAGCTTTTCATGCTTTCTGAACTTGGAGGCCTCAAATCTCTCTGTCTGTCCACAGTTCCTAAATTCTCCCTGTTTCGGAATGACTCGGATCAATCTTTCTTCGGACCAAACTGGGTGAGCTCCCAGTCCATGATATACGCTCGGATAGGACCTGGGGGGTGACTCTCTGTCCAATTCCCTGTCACTAATCTTTCGAAGATCGGGCGGCAGGACAAAAGGCTGGGCACTCAGCCGAGTCTTGCCTGCCAAACACGCACACCCAAACTTAGGCAGGCATAATGGAGATTAGCTTGGTCACCACTCACCAAAGCATGGAGTGCGCGGGTCTGAGGCGCACTCGCAGAATGGTTAAAGGAAGCGTGGTGAGCGCATTCTGAACATTTCACTTTGGGTTTTTTTATATCAGTTGCCAATCCCGGGAAGGGGGGCTGGCTCAGGATCACTGTTTACAGCATAAGCATCCAAACAAAAATGCAGAAAGCAAAGGCAGAGAAGACAACAAAGGGGGGCTGGAAATCCCGAGACAGCAACTCAGCCAAAGCTCCATCGTCTGCAGTATCCTAGCCTGTTTGCAGCATGACCTCTGGGCACTGGTTGGTCTCAATACGCATTGGAACCCCCAGAGGAGGAATGTGCTCATCTTCCCCTTGAGGGAAAGTGTGGAAGAGAATGATAAAGCTGATGCCTTGGTATGAACCCCTTCTGTCTCCTTCTATCACCAAACATTATCCCTACTCTCCGTCTCCTACTTCCAATCCAATTCCTCACCCAAATTCCATACGGCTTCCATGTTGATGAAAAGTCTCTTGTATGGAACGTTCTTCGGAAAGATCACATAGAGTAGAGTAGCTTTGTATTTGTCATTTCTGCCGTATACGACTCATACAATAAAAACGAGACAGTGTTCCTCCAGGACCGAGGGTGCTACACGGACAGCACAAACTACACAATCATACATGGCATAAAGTGCATAGGAAGTGCAAAACATGAAAGTTGCAGTGTAATAAAAGAATGATAAATAATAGACATTCTTCTCACAGCAAATCAAAGTTGTGCAAAGAATTTCTGATGGGAAAGAGTCCGATCATACAGTGTTCAGGAGCCTGATGGCTTGGGGAAAGAAACTCTGGCCATGAGAAACCGTATGTTCTAATATCTTCTGCCTGAAGGCAGGAGGGAGTTTGAGTGAGGGGTGTGTGGGGGTCTTCCACAATGCCCTTAGCCTTTCAGTTGCAGCATGTAGTGTAAATATCTGTAATGGAGGAAAGAGAGACCCCGATGATCTTCTCAGGTAACCTCACTCTCCGTTGTAGGGTTGTACGATCCTAGATGGTGCAAGTCCCAAACCAGGTACTGGTGGTAGCAGCTCAGGGTACTCTCATTGAACAATATCCATCGACATTCCCTTATCTCTCACATTAGGGAGGTCTTTAAAGAAAGTTACCATCTTGATCAAAGATGTCTTAGCCTTTGTAAATCCAGGGTGAAAGTGAGGACTGCAGATGCTGGGGATCAGAGTCAAGATTGGTGTGGTGCTGGAAAAGCACAGCAGGTCAGGCAGCATCCGAGGAGCAGGAAAATCGATGTTTCGGGCAGGAGCCCTTCATCTTTGTAAATCCACTCTAACTCTCTCTGTTCAGGAGATATGTTCAGTCATTTTATTTGCATTTGCCTGCAAAACTTTGGTATTCCTTGCAAGTTCTCTTTTATATCCTCTTCTCAATGTTGTGCTGCTACTTATCTTTGTATCTCTACCAGTTTGGGGGAATCTTTACTGCTTTATATCTTCATATAAACCTCTAGTTATAATTTCGTGCCATTTCACATGTCCCTATATTGTTTAATGACACAAATAGAGTTCTTGCCCTTTAAGAGTATGTGTACAAGTATTAATTACAGGTATTAAATTCTTCTTTCGACACCTCCCGTTTCTCACCTGTAGACACCTCCCGTTTCTCACTTGTAGACACCTCCCATTTCTCACCTGTAGACACCTCTCGTTTCTCACCTGTAGACACCTCCCATTTCTCACCTGTAGACACCTCCCGTTTCTCACCTGTAGACACCCCCCATTTCTCACCTGTAGACACCTCTCGTTTCTCACCTGTAGACACCTCCCATTTCTCACCTGTAGACACCTCCCATTTCTCACCTGTAG
The DNA here is from genome assembly GCF_047496795.1 of Chiloscyllium punctatum. Lineage (NCBI taxonomy): Eukaryota > Metazoa > Chordata > Chondrichthyes > Orectolobiformes > Hemiscylliidae > Chiloscyllium > Chiloscyllium punctatum. The sequence continues at coordinate 27,822 of NW_027310715.1, forward strand.
ACACCTCCCGTTTCTCACCTGTAGACACCTCCCGTTTCTCACCTGTAGACACCCCCCATTTCTCACCTGTAGACACCTCTCGTTTCTCACCTGTAGACACCTCCCATTTCTCACTTGTGGACACCCCCCCATTTCTCAACTGTAATTCCTGTCATCAATCAGTGGGAGTTGGTGGTGTAGTGGACCAGTAATCCACAGGCGAGAGTGTTTCCAGGGGGCTTCTGTCCTTGTTGCGTTGGGAGGGGTGGGGTTCAAGGGTGGTGGTGTGTGAAGTGGAGGAGATGCGCTGGACGGCATCGTCAACCACGTGGGAAGGGAAGTTGTGATCATGGAAGAGGGAGGCCATCTGGGACTTTCTGAGGTGGAATAGGTCATCCAGGGAACAATGTTCTGGGAATAGGGGTTCAAATCCCTCCACGGCACCTGGGTTTAAATTCAATGAATATTGGCGGAATTGGAAGCAAGTCTCGGTAATAGCAACCATTAAATGATCGTTGATTGGGCATAAATACCCATTTGGCTTGCTAATGCCCTTGCGGGCAACAAAACCAGCTGGCCCTACTGCTCTGGTTTCCATGTGACTCCAGACCCGCAGCAATATGATCGATTCTGAAAATGGTCGAGCAAAGCAGTTAGCGATGGACAACAAACGAATTGAACTGAATTAGCTTCATTGTCACCTGTACTCAAATGAATACAGTGGAAAGTTTACAAGTCCCCACTTTTGGCACCATCTTAGGTACAGATTCTTCAGTACATGTTCGTAGGAAAAACAATGAGAAAAACAAAAAAAAGTCCAGTATTGCTGTCCTGGCCTGTGATGCCCACATCCCATGTAAGAATATAGAAAATTAGTTATGTCCTGCTTATTATGGTGAACTTTACCTTCTAGCACTTGGTTCATGAGAGAAAGTGAGGACTGCAGATGCTGGAGGTCAGAGTCAAAACGTGTGGTGCTGGAAAAGCACAACCGGTCAGGAAGCATCCGAGGAGCAGGAGAGTCGATGTTTCAGGCGTAAGCCCTTCATGAGCAACCTCATTCCTGATGAAGGGCTTATGCTCAAAACATCGACTCTCCTGCTCCTCGATGCTTCCTGACAGGCTGTTCTTTTCCAGCGCCACACTTTTTAAACACTTGGCTCATGACTCATCCTCATAAACCACACGGCCATTGTTCACCCCTTTCCCATGATCAAGGGACCTTGAATTATTTCACCAAAGTGACACCCTTTTACCTCAATAACCATTTGCACGAGCCGCATCCAGCTGCAGGTGCTACCCCCCCCCAGCTAAAACACGAGCAAGGAACTTTAACCCAATGACTCCTCTGCCAACCCAGGCCAAAGCAGTAACCTTTTTAAATCCGGCATTCACAGGCGCAAGACCCTTGCCGTCCTCAGTCGTGCCTGAGCGTACCTGCAGCTGAAGACCTGCCAGATGACCTCAGTGGTCTGCGGCCCTGTTTCTGGTACTGGTCCTCTGGGCTGGTTCTCTCCAGTGAGTACTCATTGAGCCAGGTCCCACTCGAGTGGTGGCCAGCAAACGTGGAGAACGAGCGTTTCATTGGACTGATGTCTTCTGTCGACTTCCGGGTCACACAGGAACAACACACATCAGAGAAGAAGGATCAGCAGCACTGAAATTACACACATACTAACACAAAGTGTTTTAATAACAAAGACGTTATTATTATTTGGCCGTGAAGTACCTTTAGGTTTTGACTGGGCTCTCTCTGTCCTTGTATGTAGTGAGGATTAGCACTGCCCACTTTCCCGACATCCTACCTGTGTGCTGCTATTTTATCGCCTACTCTCACTCAATCCCTTTGTTCCTGCCCCCGGTGTTTCCCTCTTCCAGGATATAAGAGGGGATCCTCTGCTTTGGTCTTTTAAAATCAATTTTGAAGCATTTCCAACGCTTATAGCCACCATTGGATCGATACCTATACTCAAACAGCCTGCCACAAAGTGAGACCAGTCCTATCATCCCATCAGATACAAAACTGAAACCAATCCTCAGCACCCCCCCCCCCTCTAATTCGGGATCAGTTTCTGAACCCAGAGGAGATAGTTAAGTGGACGAACAATGTTAGTGAAGAGAGAAAGACAGAAAGAGATCCAATGCAATTGCCAGCGGAGAAAGTCATTATTTTGATTTGATTTATTATTGTCACATGGACCGAGATACAGTGAAAAGTACTGTTTGCCTGCTATAGAACATATGCACAGCACAGGAATGGGCCCTTCAGCCAACGGTGTTGTACTGAACAGGACGTCAACTCCCTTCTGCCTGCCCTTGGTCCACATCTCTCCATTCCTTGCATGTGCTTATCTAAAAACCCCTTAATCCCCCCAATTGTAGCTGCCTCCACTACCTCCCCTGGCAGAGTTCCAGGGCCTGCTCCACCGCCGTTCCCTCACCACCCGACGCCTGGAGGAAGAAAACGCCTTATCTTCCGCCTCGGAACACTTCAACCTTAGGGCATCAATGTGGATTTCACCAGTTTCCTCATTTCCCCTTCCCCCACCTCACCCCAGCTCCAACCTTCCAGCTCAGCACCGTCCTCATGACCTGTCCTACCTGCCTATCTTCCTTTCCACTTACCCACTCCACCCTCCTCTCTGACCTATCACCTTCATCCCCACCCCCATTCACCTACTGTAATCTTTGCTACTTTCCCTCACCCTCCTCTCTGACCTATCACCTCCATCCCCACCCCCATTCACCTATTATACTCTATGCTACTTTCTCCCCACTCCCACCCCCCCTCTCATTTATCTCTATCCTGCAGGCACCCTGCCTCTATTCCTGATGGAGGGCTTTTGCCTGAAACATTGATTTTCCTGCTCCTCGGATGCTGCCTGACCTGCTGTGCTTTTCCAGCACCACACTAATCTGGAGTGTTCAAGACTCTGTATAAAAAAAATTGCCCCTTACATCTGCTTTTAACTGCCCCTTCACCTTAAATGCCTGCCCCCTAGCATTAGACATTTCAACGCTGGGAAGAAGATTCTGACCGTCAATTTATCTACGTATCTCCTAATTTTATCACATAGTTTGCCATTAGACACGACCTTTTGTTCGACACTAACAGTCTCCATTAACTAGTCAGATCGTTATCAACTCCTTTGTCTGTCCAACTGTTCTTCTCTCTCTTTGGGCTCTGAGCCCCACCTTACTCCTTACCCTCCCCCTATTTTCTGCAATATAAACCACCATTTTGTTCGCGACATCAATTCTGAGGAAGGGTCATAATAACTCTGATTCCTCTTCACAGATTCTGCCAGACCTGCTGAGCTTCTCTCGCGACTTCTGTTTTTGTTCATAAATTTATAGACTTCTGTCAAGTTTCCCCTCAGCCTCCCCTGCTCCAGAGAAAACAACCCAAATTTTTCTAGCGTCTCCTTATAGCTCATACCCTCTAATCCAGGCAGCATCCTGATAAACCTCTTTTGCATCCTCTCTAAAGCCTTCACATCCTTCCTGTAATGTGGTGACCAGAATTGAACACAATACTTGAAGTGTGGCCTAATCAAAGTCTTAAAAACTGCAAGTCCTGACTCTTGGACTCTATTCCCTGTCCAATAAAGGCAAGCAGGCCATCTGGTTACTTTACCATCTTATTGACTTGCTTGGCCATTTTCAGGGAGTTGTGTATTTGTTTAGGGTTCTGCCATTATCTGTATACTTTTCCTTAGGATTTGATCTTCCAAAGTGCAGGACCTCACACTTACTCAGATGAAATTCCATCCACCATTTCTCCGCCCACAACTCGGCCAATCTTTGTATCATCTGCAAACTTACTCAGCCACCCAGCCACATTTTCATCCAAGTCACTCACATATGTCACAAACAGCAGTGGCCCCAGGATGGATCCCTGCAGAATTCCACTAGTCATGGACCTCCAGCCAGAAAAATAACTTTCCAACTCTGCCCTTTGCCTTCTATGGGCAAGTCAATTCTGAATCCACGTGGCCAATTATATGTTGATCCCATGCATCTTAATCTTCTAGGTGAGCCTCCTCTGAGGGACCTTACTAAAAACCCATGTGGACAACATCCACTGCTCTACCCTCATCGATCACCTTTGTCATCTCCTCGAAAAACTTAATCAGGTTACTCGGACATGACCTGCCCTGCACAAAGCCATGCTGACCATCCCTAATTAGGCCATGACTTTCCAAATGCACGTAAACACCGAGAACTCTCTACAATAGCTCCCCAACCACTGATGTGAAACTCACCGGTCTACCATTCCCTGAATTATCCCTATTTCCCTTCCTGAACTTCTTTCTTGATCTCAAAATGCCCTCGCGTATTAGCATGCTCTGCACGTTCCATACCCTTCTCGTGGGGGAATACCGAGGCAAAGTACTCATTTAGGACCCTGTCTCCCATATCGTCTGCCTCCAAACACAAGTTCCCTCCTTTATCCTTGAGTGGTTCTCCCTTCTCCCTCATTAGCCTTTTGCTTTTACTGTATGTATAGAATACCTTGGGATTTTCTTTAACCCTTCTTGCCCAGGTCAATTCATAGCCCCTTCTTGCTCTCTGAATTTCCTGTTTGAGTGCTTTCCTCCTTTCATTTATACTCCTCAGTGGCCCTGTCCGATTTTAGCTTCCTTAACCTTATATCTGCTTCTTTTTACCTTTTGACTAAAGTCACAACCTCCCTCGTTATGCAAGGGTTGTCATCCTAGTCCTTCCTCCTTACTACAACATACTGGTCCTGAACCCTGATCAGTAGGTCTTTAAACAGCTCCCACATAACAAACGTGGACTTGCCCAATTACAGCTCCTCAGCTCCTGCCTAATATTTATGTAATTTGCTTGCCCCCAATTTGGTAACTTCCTGCAAGGTCCTGAGTATCCAGGCAAAATGATGTCTGACATAGGCACACCAGGATAACAGAACCAAATGCAGAGTTTAGTGTTACTACTACAGAGAAGGTGCAGACAAAAGTCAACTCTAATAAATAAGAGGTGCATTCAGAAGTCTGATAACAGTGGGGAAGAAGCTGTTCTTGAATCTGTTGGTATGTGTTTTCAAATTTTTGTATCTTCTATATGATGGGAGAGTGTGGAAGACAGTGTAACTAGGGTAGGAGGGGTCTTCGGTTATGTTGGGTGCTTTCCTGAGGCAGGGTCATTGAAGGTTTGTGTATTATAAATGGGGATACAGAGTACAGGACATCAGACATTGTTTTAGGATGTTTTTAAATGTTTAAATGTTGTTAATGTACCTGCGTCAACCACTTCCACTGGCAGCTCATTCCATATCTGTACCACCCTCTGTGTAAAAATGTTGGCCCTCAGGTTCGCTTTTCCTCTTTCCCTCTAACCTTAAACTGATGCACTTCAGCTCTCAATTCCCCAACCCTGGGAAAAAGACTGAGTGTATTTACCCTATCCATGTCTCTCATGATGTTATACACCTCTATAAGATCCTCCTCAGTCTCCTACATTCTAAAGAAAAATGTTGTGGCTTGTCCAATCTGTCTATAAAACTCAGACCCTTGAGTTCTGGCAACATCCTTGTAGAATAAAGAACATTACAGCACAGGAACAGGCCCTTCGGCCCTCTAAGCCTGTGCCAATCTAGATTCTCTACCTAAACCTGTTGCCTTTTTTCTAAGGATCTGTATCCCTCTGCTCCCTGCCCATTCATGTATCTGTCTAGATACATCTTAAATGACGCTGTTGTGCCCACCTCTTCTGGCAATGCGTTCCAGGCAGCCACCACCCTCTGCGTGAAGAAATTTCCACGCATATCTCCCTTAAACGTTTCCCCTCTCACCTTGAACTCGTGACTTTTAATTTTCTTCAGCACTCTTTCCAGTTTAATATCATCCTTTCTATAGCAAGGTGACCAAAACTGAACACAATACTCGAAGTGCAGCCTCACCAACATCCTGCATAACTGCAACATAACTTCCCAACTTCTATACTCAATGCCCTGCCTGATGAAGGCCAGTGTGCCAAAAACCTTCTTCACTGCACTGTCTATCTGTGACCCCACTTTCAGAGAATCATGCACCTGAACTCCAACATCCCAATGTTCTTAACTACACTCGTTAAGGCCCCACCATTCACCATGAAACTCCTAACTTGATTTGACTTTCCAAAATGCAAGACCTCACACTTATTTATATTAAACTCCATTAAACTTCTCGGCCCACTCCCCCAGCTGATCAAAGTCCTAATGCAATTTCCTCTGTCCACGATACCACCTATTTTAGTGTCTTCAACAAACTTACTAATCATGCCTTGTACATTCTCATCCAAATCATTGATATAGATAACAAACAGCAATGGATCCAGCACTGACCGTGAGGCACTCCACAAGTCACAGGCCTCCAGTCTGACAAGCACCCTTCCACTGTTGCCCCCTGCTTCCTACCATCAAGCCAATTTTGTAACCAATTACCCAGCTCCCCCCTGGATTCCATGCGACCTAATCTTCCAGAGCAGGAGAAAGTGAGGACTGCAGATGCTGGAGATCTGAGCTGGAAAATGTTTCTTTAAGAAGGGCTTATGCCCGAAACATCGATTCTCCTGTTCCTCGGATGCTGCCTGACCTGCTGCGCTTTTCCAGCAACACATTGTTCAGCTCTAATCTTCCAGAGCAACCTACCATGTGGAACCTTATCAAAGGCCTTACGAAAATCCAAATGATTACATCTCTGCCCTGCCCTCATCAACCTTCCTGGTCACTTTATCAAAGAACTCTAACAAATTTGTGAGGCATGATCTCCCACTCACAAAGCTGTACTCCTAATCAAACCCAGTCTTTCCAAATGCATGTATATATTATCCCTCAGAATCTACTCAAATAACTTAGTTCCCAGGTTTTCTTTGCAGCCCTTCTTGAATAACGGGACAACATTCACTACCCTCTCGTCTTCTGGGACCTCAACCGTGGCTTACGATGATGCAAAAGTATTAGCCAGGGCTCCCACTATTTCTTCTCTCGCAGGGTTCTTGGATATATCTAGTCAGCACCAGGAGATTTATCCACCTTCATATATTTTAATACATCCAACACCTCCTCTACTGTGATATGGACTGTTCCCCAAGATATGACTACTAACTTCTCCAAGACTTCATGTCTTTCTCCATGATAATCACAGGGGAGAAATATTCATTGAGGGCCTCATCACCTCCTGCGGTTCCACACATAAATGTCCACTATGGACCTTGAGTGGTTCTATTCTCTCTCTTTAGTTATTCCTCCTTTTTTCAGGTCAAAGTCTCAATATTTCTTGCCATCCAGTGTTCCCTATTCCTGCCAATCTTGCCCTTCACCCTCACACGAGATTACAGACCTTGAACTCTTGCTATCTCACTTCTAAAGGCCTCCCACTGGCCAGAGGTCCCTTTGCCTGCAAACAAACTACTCCAATTAACCCCTGCAAGCCCCACTCTCCTTGCCCCAATTTAGAACTTAAACCTTTGGACCAGTTTTGTCCCACTCCATCACTATTTTAAAACGTGGTCCCAAAGTGCTCCCTCACTGTCACCTCAGTTACCTGCCCTGCCCTATTTCCCAAGAGGAGGTCGAGTTTTGCTCCTTCCCAAGTAGGGCCCTCTATACACTGCTTGAGGAAACATTCCTAATGCACAAAACAAATTCCACCCCATCTAAGCCTTTAATGCTCTGGCAGTCCCAGTCTTTGTTTGGAAAATTAAAATGCCCCACTATGACAACGCTCCTGCTCCCAATCTCCCTCTATATTTGTTTCTCTAATTCCCATTGACTCTATTTGGGGGCCTATAGTATAACCCCAATAATGTCGCTATCCCCTTCTAATTTCTTAGCTCCACCCTCAAAGCCTCACTGAACGATCCTTCAGTTATTTCATCTCTGACTACTTGCTGTGATATTCGTCTTAATCAAAAATACAACTCCCCCTCCCCTCTTTCCAGCACCTCTGTCCCACCTAAAAGTACCTGCACCCTGGCACATCAAGCTGCCAATCCTGTCCCTCTCTTAGCCAAGTTTCTGTAATAGCTGTAATATCCCAGTCCCACGTACCTATCCACGCCCTGAGTTCATCCAACATACCTGTCAGCCCTCTTGCATTGAAATAGATGCAATTTAATCCAAAAGGCATCCCTCGCTCAGTGTTCCAGCTGCCCTGTCTCTTTAATTTCTGATACTCTATTTCCTTCTAGCCTCACACTTATCTCCCGACTGTTAAGAATCTCACTTCCCTGTCAATCTACTTTAACCCCTCTGTAGTAAACTTGGCCACCAAGATATTGGTCCCCCTCCAGTTCAGGTGCAACCCAACCCTCTTGAACAGGTCACCACTGCCCCAGAAAAGATCCCAATGTTCTTAAAACCTGAATCCCTGCATCCTGCACCAGTTCTTTAGCCACACATTTATCTGCCATACCCTCCTACTCTTACCCTCACTAGCATGTGGCACTGGAAGTAATCCACAGATTACCACCGTCGAGGTCCTGGATTTTAAAGGATTTTCTGAGCTCACTATAATCACTCTGCAGGACCTCATCCCTATTTCTACCAATGTCATCAGTGCCAATGTGCACAATGACGTCTGGCCCTTAAGAATGTTCTTCCAGAGGTGACCTCATAGTGGTTTATAAAATCATGAGGGGCATAGATAAGGTGAATAGCAAAGGCCTTTTCTCCACATTAAGGGGTGTCCAAAATGAGAGGACATCGGTTTAAATGTGAGATGGGTAAGATTTAAAAGGGGCAACATTTTCTCACCAAGCGTGGCACCTATGTACAGCAAGCTTCCAGAGGGTGTGGTAGATGCAGTTACACCATTTAAAAGATATTTCGACAGGTACGTGAACAGGAAAAATTTAGAGGGATGGGGGCCGAATGCAGACAAATGATACTAGTTTAGTTTGGAAAGCCTGGTTGGCATGGGTGCATTGGATCAGAGGGTGTGTTTCCGTGCTGTATGACTCCATGTCTATGACTTACTGGCTAACTACATTCTGGAAGCCTCGGCAATGAAGTGACAAAAGGACACGGCTAGTCGGATCAGCCTGGTGGAAGTTTGCAATTGTTGGTACACCAGCAAGACAAAGAAAGCACAGATCGTTAGTCTCAGAGACTGCAACATTAACAAAAGCAACATATCAAAGTGATTAAAAGTAATTAACTTTCTCTTAAGGTGTTCAGTGGGTATTAACCAGAAAGGTAGAAACTTCTCCATTAACCATTACGTTTGGACCAGAAGTCGGCCAATCAGCCCAACAAGTCTGTTCTGCCATTCAATGAGATCATGTCTGCTCTGAAAATCCTCAATTCTGCTTTCCAGATTCTCTTATTGATAGAAATATCTATCGCAACCTTGAAAATACTTTCTGACCCAATCTCAACAGCGCTCTGCAGTCACTACTGTCTGGGAGAAGAAATTCCCCCTCATCTCTGTCTTAAATATGTGACTTCTCTGGTCCTGAACTCTCCCACAACGGGAAGTAACTTCTTTGCATCTGCTCTGTCATGTCTCTGCAGATTCTTGTATGTTTCAATAAGGTTTGATTATCTACAGTGTGGAAACAGGCCCTTCGGCCCAACTAGTCCACACCGACCCTCCGAAGAGTAACCCATTTCCCTCTGACTAATGCACCTAACACTATGGGCAATTTAGCGTGGCCAATTCACCCTGACCTGCACATCTTAGGACTGTGGGAGGAAACCCACACAGACGTGGGGAGAATGTGCAAACTCCACACTGTCGCCCGAGGCTGGAATCGAACCTGGGATCCTAGTGTTGTCAGGGAGCAGTGCTAACCACTGAGCCACTGTGCCACCCCATTAATTTGCCTGTCATTCATTTAAATTTAAATGAGTACTGCCCCGACCTACTCAACATCTCCCCATAAGACAGTCCCTCCACATCTGGGATCAGTCCAATGAACCTTAACTGACAATGAATGCCAGGGTATTTTCTAAACCCTCCCCACCGCACCTTGAACCTGTGCCTCCCAGTAATTGACCCCTCCACCCTGTGAATAAGCCTCGTACTTTCCACTCTATCTATACCATTCACAATCTTATAAACTCCTATGAGGTCATCCCATAACCTCCTATGTTCCAGTGAAAACAAACCCCAGTCGAGCCAACCTTTCTTCCGAGCTAAAAATCCCCCATATCAGGCAACGTCCTGGTAAATCTTTTCTGTATCCTCTCGAAAGCAACAACGTCCTTTTGGTAGTGAGGTGACCAGAGCTGGACACAAGTCAGGTTTTTGCTTTACACAATGTTGAAGGTTTCCCGACAGTAAATGGCCATTTCCTGGAAGTAATTTACTTGGTAATCCCTCTTCACCACTTTGCCTGCCCAGGAGAAACTACTCATAGCATTCCAGCCGAGTTCTGACCAGTGCCTTGCACAAGAGCAAGACATCCCTATTTTGATGACCCATTCCCTTTGGAATAAAGGCCAACATTCCATTTTTGCCTTCTCTATGACTCATTGAACCTGTTGTGAGCTTTTTGGGGATTCATATATTAGATCTCCCAGATCCCCCTGTTCTGTAGATTTCTGCAGTGTTACTCTATTGCTTTTCCTACCAAAGTCCCTAGCCTCACATTAAATCATTGCTCACTGGGCAGCATTACGTGATCGAAGCCCCTCTGCTATTTGAAGAGTTTAAATCCTGACCTTATGAAATAGTCCGTCTGAAACATCAACGCCACAACAGCAGCAAGAGAAAATAAAACTCCAGCCCGACACTCGGATTTGCATAAACCAAATGAAAAGTATGAAGTATACGTTTCCCCAAAATCTGAGGTTTTTGTGTTTGTCTGAAAAGCATGTCCAAAACTGCTGTCAACTCTCAGCCTGCTGTACTCATGTAGATTTTGACTTATGATTGCAGGAGGCCTCCTGCGCCCTCCCCCCCCCAGCTACCCCTCCAGCCTGGCTCTGCACTTGACCCCTCACTCTGCTCCTGCTCTTGCACCCCTCTAACCCCTTTACTGGACCCTGAATGCTAACACTCATGAATTACTGAGCCTATTTTACACCACTCCAGGACTGAATGCAAGAATAAATAACTCTTGGACAACATTTTCACAGAGGACTTGCTGAGCCCCACTTTAACGACTGACTTCACACAAACGGCAACAGGGTTTGGGGGAAAAAGAGTTTCTTAAAGTTAAATTTGACCTGCTTATGGACAGAAGGCTTGGGAAATGAAGGGGCCTTGTCTATCTTTCTCTCTCTCAGTGGCTGTAACAATGGGTGAAATAGGATTGAGAAAAAGGTTACAAAGAAAGATTCAGCAATGCTGGAATTGCCAATAAGACCATGAAGGTGTTTTCTTTTTAAAATGATGTGTAGTTCTGATGTCGAGCTGGCAGAGTCACAGAGTCATAGGGATGTACCGCATGGAAACAGACCCTTCGGTCCAACCCGTCCATGCCGACCAGATATCCCAACCCAATCTAGTCCCACCTGCCAGTACCCGGCCCATATCCCTCCAAATCCTTCCTATTCATATACCCATCCAAATGCCTCTTAAATGTTGCAATTGTACCAGCCTCCACCACTTCCTCTGGCAGCTCATTCCATACACGTACCACCCTCTGTGTGAAAAAGTTGCCCCTTAGGTCTCTTTTATATCTTTCCCCTCTCACCTTAAACCTATGCCCTCTAGTTCTGGACTCCCTGACCTCAGGGAAAAGACTTTGTCTATTTATCCTATCCATGCACGTCATGATTTTATAAACCTCTATAAGTTCACCCCTCAGCCTCTGACACTCCAGGGAAAACAGCCCCAGCCCATTCAACCTCTCCCTATAGCTCAAATCCTCCAACCCTGGGAACAGCCTTCCAACTATTTTCTGAATCCTTTCAAGTTTCACAAAATCTTTCCAATAGGAAGGAGACCAGAATTGCACACAATATTCCAACAGTGGCCTAACCAATGTCCTGTACAGCTGCAACATGATCTCCCAACTCCTGTACTCAGTACTCTGACCAATAAAGGAAAGCATAACAAACGCCTTCTTCACTATCCTATCTACCTGCGACTCCACTTTCAAGGAGCTATGAACTTGCACTCCAAGGTCTCTTTGTTCAGCAACACTCCCAAGGACCTTACCATTAAGTGTATAAGTCCTGCTAAGATTTGCTTTCCCAAAATGCAGCACCTCGCATTTATCTGAATTAAACTCCATCTGCCACTTCTCAGCCCATTGGCCCAACTGGTCCAGATCCTGTTGTAATCTGAGGTTAACCCTCTTCGCTGTCCACTACACCTCCAATTTTGGTGTCATCTGCAAATTTACTAACTGTACCTGTTATGCTCGCATCCAAATCATTTATGTAAATGACAAAAAGTAGAGGGTTTGCTCAGGTTATGGAAAGGAAATGATGAAGGAAATCAGGAATTTACTAGCAGGGGGATCGAGAACAGGAGACATACCTTTACGTCACTGTGTGAACCGGAGAAAGAAGCAGAGACATTAGTTTAGACAAAGACAGGAAAGAGGAGTTACCTCAGACTCCAGCTCCAGTCGTGGCATTGACACAGCTCGTCCTTGGTTTTCGATGGGGAGGTAATGGCTGTTGTGGGGATACCGCAGTCTGCCTTTTTCTAGCTCCTAGTACGTCACAAATTAAAGATGCACAGCCCAGATTAGTGCAATATACTCCACTAACAATCGAAATGTACCTTTCCAAATCAGTAGTCTGGCCACAATTGAAGTATTGGGTTCACTTCTGAGCACCTTGTTCAAGGAAGGATGTTAAAATCCTGTAGAGACTTCAAAGGAGATTTAAGGAATGATACCAGGAATGAGGGATTTTAGATACAAGGAAAGATTAGACTTATTCTCCTCTAGATTAGATGAGATTCCCTACAGTGTGGAAACAGGCCCTTCGGCCCAACAAGTCCACACCGACCCTCTGAAGAGTAACCCACACAGACCCATTTCCCCCTGACTAATGCACCTAACACTATGGGAATTTAGCATGGCCAATTCACCTGACCGGCATATTTTTTGGAACGTGGGAGGAAACCGGAGCACCCGGAGGAAACCCACGCAGACACGGGGAGAATGTACAAACTCCACACGGACAGTTGCCCGAGGCTGGAATCGAGCCTGGGTCCCTGGCGCTGTGAGGCAGTAGTGCTGACCACTGAGCCACTGTGCCGCCCAGAGAAGGTGAATTGGTGATTTTATTGAGGTGTTCAAAACTATAGACAATTTTTATTGATATTCTGTTTCCATTCATTGGTCTATCACTAATATGGGCTCACACGATTTCAAGATTGTCAGCAAGACAGCTAGGAGTGAGATGAGGAGAAACTTGTTTACTTAGACAGTTGGAAAGTTTTGGAAGGTGCTGCCTGGGAGAGTAGTGGAGGTGGATTCCAAAAGAAAGCTGGATATATATTTGAAGGTCATGAAGTTCGAAGGCTGTGGAAATCGGACTGGAGAATGGGACCACTGGCTAGCTCTTTCTGGAGCCGGTGCAGGCATGGTGGTTCAAATGACCACCTTCTGTGCTGTCAAATGCCATGATTCCCTGACCACAAACCTTACTTCCTATTCTCCCGTCTTTTGGTCACATTTCTGTTGCCAGAGGCTGAAACCGAACCCAAACACAAAGCCATCGTGCCAGAAATGAAAAATGAATGTTTTACGTAGTGAATTAACCAGACAATCATCACCTGTGAATTGCACTGTGCTTGAATCTAGATAGAACATAGAACATTGAACAATACAGCACAGAACAGGCCCTTCGGCCCACGATGTTGTGCCGAACTTCTATCCTAGATTAAGCACCCACCCATGTACCTATCCAAATGCCGCTTAAAGGTCGCCAATGACTCTGACTCTACCACTCCCACGGGCAGCGCATTCCATGCCCCCACCACTCTCTGGGTAAAGAACCCACCCCTGACATCTCCCCTATACCTTCCACCCTTCACCTTAAATTTATGTCCCCTAGATATAGGACAAGTTAACATAGAAAGGTTTGTTGATGTAATTATCAAAAGGTTCTCTGAGCAATTTATTGACTTTAAGGAATTTTTGTTTTAACACTCAGCAAATTGCACATTTATACACGTCAGAGCATTGTTGGTCAATTTTGATTTGCTTTTGAAATGTCGGGCAGCAAATTCATGAAAGGTGCTTTTTTTGCTGGTGGACTCATGACTTGCGACTTGCCTGAGCATGAAGCCAGCAAATACATCCCCCTGTATTTCATTTTAAATGATTCTGGGGGGGGAATGAATAAAATGGACAGTGGGGAAGGGGAGAGAGGCAGCTGAATGTACACTAGGGCTATGGAGAGTGAGGTGGGAGAACAGATAATGGCTTTTCCTTCCCACTGTCCCCTGACCTCTCTCTCTTCTCATCGCAACCACCCATCTCCCCTCAAACACCTCCCCAAGCACCCCCCGCCGACTCGTCACTTCCCCTTCCTGGTCCTACCCTCCATCCCTCACCTGAACTGGAAGTGGCACCGTGTCTCTTTACCACCTCCACACCCCCAAACTGTCATTTCTTTTCCCTCCACTCACTCTAAATCCAACCCACCCCCCTCCCCACCCCACCCGATTGCTCCAATGCTCCACACCCCCCAGCCCCTTCCCACCTCGGTGACTCAGCAGAGTCAGCAACACAGTCTAATCTTCAATACGGCCAGCCCTCGCGGCAGCAATGGTGCATCTATCAGACCCAACGGACATTCAAGAATCCTGTCTTGGCCCTGTGGAATACACAGCCTTTTCCAGACACGCACCTTGATCTGCTCTGATCCCGAGTTCGGATACAAGCTGATTCCTTACCTTTAGCCGCTGGTCACGGAATTCCTCGGCTTGCCGTGTTGACATCCTACTATGCTGGAACATAATCGATGGGGGCAAGGGCACCAGAGGGGCAAACTCACTTCGGCTATCCCTGCGAGGGGCATTGGAATGAAAGACAGAATCCACATAAGCGCCACTCGCAACCGCAGCTTGTTCCGAATCGTTTGACAGACATTGAACTTCTTTGGAGGACTGGTCGCGATCGCCTGGTGAGGAACTGTTTAGGACACTTCCCGACAAGGATGATTCCCAAAAGCAGCAATATCAGAATAACTGGGCAACCTGCTGTTTGGGGAATTAAAGACATGGAGCAGCGTGCACATGTCAGTGATTGGAATTTGCCACTGGATCGCTTCCCTGAGAGGATAGAGGGGCGCTCAGTTTGACATCTCATCTGAGAGACGTCTCTACAACAGTGCAGCATTCTCTCATCACTGACCCTCCGACAGTGCAGCACTCCCTCATCACTGACCCTCTGACAGTGCGGCACTCCCTCATCACTGACCCTCTGACAGTGCGGCACTCCCTCATCACTGACCCACCAACAGTGCGGGAATCCCTCAGTACTGACCCACCAACAGTGCAGCACTCCCTCAGTACTGACCCACCAACAGTGCAGCACTCCCTCAGCACTGACCCACCAACAGTGCAGCACTCCCTCAGCACTGACCCACCAACAGTGCAGCACTCCCTCAGCACTGACCCACCAACAGTGCGGCACTCCCTCATCACCGACCCACCAACAGTGCTGCACTCCCTCAGCACTGACCCACCAACAGTGCAGCATTCTCTCATCACTGACCCACCAACAGTGTGGGACTCCCTCATCACCGACCCACTAACAGTGCAGCACTCCCTCAGCACTGACCCACCAACAGTGCAGCACTCCCTCAGCACTGACCCAACAACAGTGTGGGACTCCCTCAGCACTGACCCACAAACAGTGTGGCACTCCCTCAGCACTGAACCACCAACAGTGTGGCACTCCCTCAGCACTGAACAACCAACAGTGCAGCACTCCCTCAGCACTGACCCACCAACAGTGCGGCACTCCCTCAGCACTGACCCACCAACAGTGCTGCACTCCCTCATCACTGACCCACCAGCAGTGCTGCACTCCCTCATCACTGACCCACCAACAGTGCAGCACTCCCTCAGCACTGACCCACCAACAGTGTGGCACTCCCTCAGCACTGACCCACCAACAGTGCTGCACTCCCTCAGCACTGACCCACCAACAGTGCGGCACTCCCTCAGCACTGACCCACCAACAGTGCGGCACTCCCTCAGCACTGACCCACCAACAGTGCTGCACTCCCACAGCACTGACCCACCAACAGTGCGGCACTCCCTCATCACTGACCCACCAACAGTGTGGCACTCCCTCAGCACTGACCCACCAACAGTGTGGCACTCCCTCAGCACTGACCCACCAACAGTGTGGCACTCCCTCAGCACTGACCCACCAACAGTGCGGCACTCCCTCAGCACTGACCCACCAACATTGCGGCACTCCCTCAGTACTGACCCACCAACAGTGCGGCACTCCCTCATCACTGACCCACCAACAGTGCGGCACTCCCTCAGCAATGACCCACCAACAGTGTGGCACTCCCTCAGCACTGGCCCACCAACAGTGTGGCACTCCCTCAGTACTGACCCACCAACAGTGTGGCACTCCAACATCACTGACCCACCAACAGTGTGGCACTCCCTCAGCACTGGCCCACCAACAGTGTGGCACTCCCTCAGCACTGGCCCACCAACAGTGTGGCACTCCCTCACTACTGACCCGCCAACAGTGCAGCATTCTCTCATCACTGACCCACCAACAGTGTGGCACTCCCTCATCACTGACCCACCAACAGTGCGGCATTCTCTCATCACTGACCCACCAACAGTGCGGCACTCCCTCAGCACTGACCCACCAACATTGCGGCACTCCCTCAGTACTGACCCACCAACAGTGCGGCACTCCCTCATCACTGACCCACCAACAGTGCGGCATTCTCTCATCACTGACCCACCAACAGTGCGGCACTCCCTCAGCAATGACCCACCAACAGTGTGGCACTCCCTCAGCACTGGCCCACCAACAGTGTGGCACTCCCTCAGTACTGACCCACCAACATTGCGGCACTCCCTCAGTACTGACCCACCAACAGTGTGGCACTCCCTCAGCACTGACCCACCAACAGTGCGGCATTCTCTCATCACTGACCCACCAACAGTGCGGCACTCCCTCAGCACTGACCCACCAACAGTGCGGCACTCCCTCAGCACTGACCCACCAACAGTGTGGCACTCCCTCAGCACTGACCCACCAACAGTGAGGCACTCTCTCATCACTGACCCACCAACAGTGCGGCACTCCCTCAGCACTGACCCACCAACAGTGCGGCATTCCCTCAGCACTGACCCACCAACAGTGCGGCACTCCCTCAGCATTGACCCACAAACAGTGAGGTACTCCCACAGCACTGACCCACCAACAGTGCTGTGCTCCCTCATCACTGACCCATCAACAGTGCGGCACTCCCTCAGCACTGACCCACCGACAGTGCCGCACTCCCACAGCACTGACCCACCGACAGTGCCGCACTCCCACAGCACTGGCCATCCGATACTGCGGCATTACCTGAGCACAGACCAGTTGACAGTGCAGCACTCCCTGAGCCCTGCACTGCACTCTCAGTCTAGATGATGTGCTCATGTCTCTGGAGTGGGAAGTGAAGGAACAACATTGTGACTCCCAGGGCAGAGCTGCTCCCACTGAGGCCCAGCTGATGGTCCAATACATTATCGGGTTTTGCTGATTTTGTTTTTGCATTCATCCACAAGATGGGGGTGTATCTGTCTAGGCCAGCATTTATTGCCCATTCCTAACTGCCCAGAGGATAATTAAGAATCAACCACCTTGTTTGGATCTGGAATCACATGTAGGCCAGGCCAGGCAAGGACAGCAGTTTCCCATCTTAAAGGACATTAATGAAGTAGATGGGTGTTTTCCAACAATTGACACCAGTTTCATGGCCATCATTAGACACTTAAACGCCACATGTTTTTTATCACTACATTCAAATTCCACCTCCTGCCCATGACAGAATTTGAACCCATGACCTGGGTTTCACAATCAACAGACCAGCAATAATACCGCTAGGCCATCGTCACCCCTTATAAGGTAAGCAGCTTCTCCACACACTCACAAGTGGGGAGATTGACCAAGACGGTCACAGCGACAAGAGATTGGCTTGCAGCAATTCTTAAAGAGAACATAGTTCCGAGCCAGAAGCCCATCTGACAACGGGCTCAACTGGAACAGGCCGAGCGTCCGGCCGCTGCGGAGGGGCGAGCAAGCTCAGGAACGACTGGGAAAGGGCGTGGAGGGCCTGGAGTAGGTTAGGGGGTGATCAGGAGTTAATAAAGAGATGGACGGTCACCAGTGAGTGAATGGTGTGGAGGGTCAGGAGTGGGGCAAAGGGATATTGGGGGGGTTAAGTAAGTGGGCAATCGAATATAACCTGGGAAAATGCTTTTTCAGTTGGGAGGGGGTGTCAAGGGGCGGGGGACAGAGTATTTCGAAATGGACAGAAATTGCAGACCAGCTACAACACAAAGATACTTGAGAGCATTTGTGCACCGATCACCAAAAGGGTAGGGCAGTGGATTCTGTCTCCAAGAACTTTACAAAAGCATTTGACAAGGTCCCTCACAGTGGACTGGTCCAGAAGGTTAAGTCACATGAGATGATTGGTGAGTTGGCAAGTTGGATGTAAAATAGGCTTGGTCTTAGAAGATAGGGAGTAGTTATGAAGAGTGACCAGTGACCAGTGGTTTTCCAAAGATCAGTGCTAGGACCTCTGGGGTTCTTCATAATTATGTAAATAACTTGGATACAAATGTAGGTGTTTTGATGTTTGCAGATGGCATGAGAATTGGTGGAGCTGTGGATGGTGAAGAAGGTTATGAAAGAATACAGCAGGGTCTGGGTCAGTCCGAAAGTTGGGCAAAGAAATGGCAGACGGAGTTTAATCTGGACAAGTGTGAATTGTATTTCAAGAGGTCAATTGCAAGAAGGAAGTATACAGTTAATAGCAGGACCCTTACGAGCATTGACATACAGAGGGTCCTTGGGCTGCAAGTCTGGAGCTCACTTAAAGTGACAACACAAGTGGACAAGGGGGTTAAAGTAAGCCTATGCCATGGTGGTCTGCAGCAGGTGGGGCATCGAGTGAAAAAGCTGGCAAGCCATGTTACAGATGTTAAAAAAAACGTTCGGCACATTTTAGAGTTTTGTGTGGAGTTCTGGTTGCCATACTATAGGAAGGATATAAGGATTTGCAGAGGGTTGCAAAGAGATTAACCAGGATGTTGCCTGGTTTGGAGCATTTAAGCAACAAGGAGAGGTTGGACAAACTTGGATTGTTTTCGCGACAGCATTACAGTCGGAGGGGTAACCTGACACAATTATACAAAATTATTGATAGGGTGGATAGTCAGAGCTTTTTCTCAGGATGGAAATGTCAAAGACGAGGGGGCTTAGGGTTAAGGGGAGAGGGGAAAAGCTCAAGAGAGATGTGCAAGGTTACAAAGTGGGTGGTTAAGTGCCTGGAATACGCTATCAAGTGAGGTAGCAATGTTTCAGAAGTACTTAGACGGAGACATGAAGAGGGCAGGCGGTGGAAGGATAGGGACCCTGTGCAGGCAGATGGGATTAATTTAAGATGGCATCATGGTTGGCACAGGCGTGGTGGGCAGAAGGACCTGTTCCTGTGCTGGCGAATGTTCTACGCCTTACTGCAATTATACAGGTGATGGTGAAGCAACACCTGGAGTACTGTGAGCAGTTTCGGTTCCTTATTTCAGGAAAGATATCACTTCAGTGGTGGCAGAGAAGTTTCAGAGGTTCAGACAAGGTTCGCTCGGCTGGTCCCTGGTCTGGAGGGGGCTGGGACTCTACTCATTGGAGTATAGCAGAATGAGAGGTGATTTCATTGAAACATCACCAGTTATTAAGGGGCTTGATCGGGTCAATGCTGAGACAATCTTTCCCCTAATGTGAGAGCCTAGCACCAAAGAGCATAGTCACAACAGAAAGGGGTGCCAAACTCAGACTGAGATGAAGAAGGATTTCTTTACTCAGCGGATTGATTGCCATGGAACTCCTTGCCACACAGGACAGCTCTTGCACATAGTTAAGGCTGAGATCGATAGACTCTTGATTAGTCAGGGAATCAACAGCTCTGGGGGTAGGGCATGAAAGTGGACGTGAGGAATGTCATATCAGCCCATGATCCTGTGGAATGGGGGAGCAGGTCTGAGGGGCTGAACAGCTTCACACTGTTCCTATTTTTTGTGGTTTCATAATCAGGATTGGGGCAGTGGGTCAGGAGTCGGTGAATGGGGTAGAGGATCAGGACTAATGACTGGATGGAGGGTGGGGAGTGGGAGAGTGTGGTGGAGGGTGAGGAGTGGGGGAGGGTGAGGAGTGGGGGAGTGTGGGGGAGGGTGAGGAGTGGGGGAGTGTGGGGGAGGGTGAGGATTGGGGGAGTGTGGAGGAGGGTGAGGAGTGGGGGAGTGTGGTGGAGGGTGAGGAGTGGGGGAGGGTGGGGGAGGGTGAGGAGTGGTGACGGAGTGGGGGAGGGTGGGGGAGGGTGAGGAGTGGGGGAGTGTGGGGGAGGGTGAGGAGTGGTGACGGAGTGGGGGAGTGTGGGGGAGGGTGAGGAGTGGGGAAGGGTGAGGAGTGGGGGAGTGTGGGGGAGGGTGAGGAGTGGGGGAGTGTGGGGGAGGGTGAGGAGTGGGGGAGTGTGGGGGAGGGTGAGGAGTGGGGAAGGGTGAGGAGTGGGGGAGTGTGGGGGAGGGTGAGGAGTGGGGGAGTGTGGGGGAGGGTGAGGAGTGGGGGAGTGTGGGGGAGGGTGAGGAGTGGGGGAGTGTGGGGGGAGGGTGAGGAGTGGGAGAGTGTGGGGGAGGGTGGGGGAGGGTGAGGAGTGGGGGAGTGGGGGGGAGTGTGGGGGAGGGTGGGGGAGGGTGAGGAGTGGGGGAGTGTGGGGGAGGGTGAGGAGTGGGGGAGGGTGAGGAGTGGGAGAGTGTGGGGGAGGGTGAGGAGTGGGGGAGTGTGGGGGAGGGTGAGGAGTGGGGGAGTGTGGGGGAGTGTGGGGGAGGGTGGGGGAGGGTGAGGAGTGGGGGAGGGTGGGGGAGGGTGAGGAGTGGGGGAGTGTGGGGGAGGGTGAGGAGTGGGAGAGTGTGGGGGAGGGTGAGGAGTGGGGCAGTGTGGAGGAGTGTGGAGGAGAGTGAGGAGTGGGAGAGTGTGGGGAGGGTGAGGAGTGGGAGAGTGGGGTGGAGGGTGAGGAGTGGGGGAGTGTGGGGGAGGGTGAGGAGTGGGGGAGTGTGGGGGAGGGTGAGGAGTGGGGGAGTGTGGGGGAGTGTGAGGAGTGGGGGAGTGTTGGGGAGGGTGAGGAGTGGGGGAGTGTGGGGGAGGGTGAGGAGTGGGGGAGGGTGAGGAGTGGGGGGTGGGGGGAGGGTGGGGGGGGGGGGAGGGGGGGGGGTGGGGGAGGGGGGGGGAGTGGGGGGGAGGGTGGGGGGGGGAGGGTGGGGAGTGGGGGGGGGGGGGGAGTGGGGGAGGGGAGGTGGGGGGGAGGGGGAGGTGTGGGGGGGTGGGGGGGGGAGGTGGGGGGGGGGGGGGTGGGGAGGTGGGGGGTGGGGGGGGTGGGGTGGGGGGAGGGGGGGGGGGTGGGTGGTGGGGGTGGGGGGGAGTGGGGGGGGGGGTGGTGGGGGGGGGGGGGGGGGTGTGGGGGGGGGGGTGGGGGGTGGGGTGGGGGGTGGGGGGTGGGGGGAGTGTGGGGGAGGGTGAGGAGTGGGGGGAGTGTGGGGGTGGGTGAGGAGTGGGGGAGTGTGGGGGAGGGTGGGGTGGGGGTGGGGTGGGGGTGGGGGGAGGGTGGGGTGGGGGGGGTGGGGGTGTGGGGGTGGGTGGGAGTGGGGGGGGGGGGAGTGGGGGGGTGTGGGGGGGGTGAGGTGTGGGGGGGTGGGGGGGTGTGGGGGGGGTGAGGGGGGGGAGTGTGGGGGAGGGTGGGTGTGGGGGAGGTGGGGGGGGTGGGTGGGGGGGTGGGGTGGGGGGGTGGGGTGGTGGGGGGAGGGTGGGGGTGGGTGGGGTGGGGGAGTGGGGGGGGGGTGTGGGGGGGTGAGGGTGGGGGGGTGGTGGGGGGGGGTGGGGTGGGGGGGTGGGGGGTGTGGGGGGTGGGTGGGGGTGGGGGGTGTGGGGGGGGTGGGGTGGGGTGGGTGTGGGGGGTGTGGGGGGGGGTGGGGTGGGGGGGTGTGGGGGGGGGGTGGGGGGGGGGGGGTGTGGGGGGGGTGGGGTGGGGGGGGGGGGGGGGGGGGGTGGGGTGGGGGGGTGTGGGGGGGTGTGGGGGTGGGGGGGTGGGGTGGGGGGAGTGTGGGGGGGGGTGGGGGGTGGGGGGGGGTGTGGGGGAGTGTGGGGGGGAGGGTGGGGAGTGGGGGGGGGTGGGGGGGGGGGGTGTGGGGGGGGTGGGGGGTGGGTGAGGAGTGGGGGGGTGGGGGGGGGTGGGGTGGGGGAGTGTGGGGGAGTGTGGGGGTGGGTGGGGTGGGGGAGTGGGGGGTGGGTGAGGAGTGGGGGTGGAGTGGGTGGGGGGAGGGTGTGGAGTGGGGGGGTGGGGGGGTGTGGGGGAGGGTGGGAGTGGGGGGAGTGTGGGGGGGTGGGGTGGGAGTGGGGGGTGTGGGGGGGGGGGGTGTGGGGGAGGGTGAGGTGTGGGGGAGTGTGGGGGAGGGTGAGGGTGGGGGGAGTGTGGGGGAGGGTGAGGAGTGGGGGGTGGGGGGGAGTGTGGGGGAGGGTGAGGAGTGGGGGAGGGTGGGGGAGTGGGGGGAGGGGTGAGGAGTGGGGGGAGTGGGGGGGAGGGGAGGAGTGGGGAGTGTGGGGGAGTGTGGGGGAGGGAGGAGTGGGGGAGTGTGGGGGAGGGTGAGGGAGTGGGGGAGTGGGGG
>NW_027310716.1:0-2500 GCF_047496795.1 Chiloscyllium punctatum
AGAGGAAAGCGACCCGGACCGCACATACGCTCCCCACCTTGAGCTACAGCCACCTGCACGCCGGCGTGCGGGCGGAGCAGGGTGGCGTGAAGCGATGGGGAGCACCATCCTGGTGCGGCCCGCAGAAACATACGTCTATTGGGGGGAGGAGGACAGGGCGCCCAAGAGGCGATGCGTGCCCCAACGCACCGCAGCGACGGAGGCAGGATCACCGCCACCATGTCGCCCGCCTAGTATCACGAGGCGTGCAGCAGCTTTGCCCTAGGAAAAGCAGAGGCGGGAACGGGCACCGGCCATCGGTTCGGCAGCGTCACTGACGCGTGCACGTGGCGGCGTGTCGGCGAGCGGACTTCCTGCGAGGAGGCGGGGGCGGCACTCGCCCGAGCAGACGCCCGCCCGGCCCAGCCACCGCCGAGGTGGACTGGGAGTCGCGGCAACGGCTCGTCATACTCGTTCCCACACTCACAGCGCAGCTTGCCCGCAAGCCACCGACCACCGATCGACGCCAGGCGCCCCGACCGAGAGCGGGATCGCTCGTTCGCCCTGCTGGCAGTTCGCTGGGGATCACTACTGCACGGAGCTCGGAGACCGACGGGCGGCAACTCGAGAGTCTTTAAACCACCACCCCCATCCCGCAAGTGCAAAGAGGCTGTATACGCACAGACGGGTGAGGGGAATAGGTACCCCGTCGGGTTTGAAGGGAGCGTGACTAGATAGCAACGATGTAAACCCAGCCGATTTGGGAGCGAAAGACCGGCGCCTGCATCACCGGCTTCGTTTCCCGTGGCTGGAGAGTACACCGAAACCCTCCGTCTGTCGCGAGCTCCCGACGACGCGGTGCCGCCAAGCAGCAGGGCCGGACCTGGTGTGGCTCCCCTCGTCGATCACAGACCGGTCGGCACTACTGACGAGACGGTGGAACGGGCTTCGCCCCTTGTGACGAAGGGTGATGCGAACCCGCCCGCCCGCGTGCGTTCGGGGTGGACTCGGCAAACGGAGATTTGAAATCGGAAAGTGTCCTCCTGCCCCGCGCAGGTAGGCGCCCAACAGTTGTGGGGGGTTTGGCGGTGACCACGGCTGCAGGGCCTGCTACCCCGACGAGCTCTCCTGCTGGCCCCGAAACCACCCTCGCGAGACAAGTTGAAACGGAAACGGGCGTACCCCCAAGCCGACGATCCTTTCTTATTTGTTACTTTTTTTTTCACTTGCTCGAGTTGTGGCGATTTGGCGGTGACCACGGCTGCAGGGCCTGCTACCCCGACGAGCTCTCCTGCTGGCCCCGAAACCACCCTCGCGAGACAAGTTGAAACGGAAACGGGCGTACCCCCAAGCCGACAGAGATCCTTTCTTATTTGTTACTTTTTTTTTTCACTTGCTCGAGTTGTGGGGGTTTGGCGGTGACCACGGCTGCAGGGCCTGCTACCCCGACGAGCTCTCCTGCTGGCCCCGAAACCACCCTCGCGAGACAAGTTGAAACGGAAACGGGCGTACCCCCAAGCCGACGATCCTTTCTTATTTGTTACTTTTTTTTTTCACTTGCTCGAGTTGTGGGGGTTTGGCGGTGACCACGGCTGCAGGGCCTGCTACCCCGACGAGCTCTCCTGCTGGCCCCGAAACCACCCTCGCGAGACAAGTTGAAACGGAAACGGGCGTACCCCCAAGCCGACGATCCTTTCTTATTTGTTACTTTTTTTTTCACTTGCTCGAGTTGTGGGGGTTTGGCGGTGACCACGGCTGCAGGGCCTGCTACCCCGACGAGCTCTCCTGCTGGCCCCGAAACCACCCTCGCGAGACAAGTTGAAACGGAAACGGGCGTACCCCCAAGCCGACGATCCTTTCTTATTTGTTACTTTTTTTTTCACTTGCTCGAGTTGTGGGGGTTTGGCGGTGACCACGGCTGCAGGGCCTGCTACCCCGACGAGCTCTCCTGCTGGCCCCGAAACCACCCTCGCGAGACAAGTTGAAACGGAAACGGGCGTACCCCCAAGCCGACAGAGATGCTTTCGCTCCTGTTACTTTTTTTTTCACTTGCTCGAGTTGTGGGGGTTTGGCGGTGACCACGGCTGCAGGGCCTGCTACCCCGACGAGCTCTCCTGCTGGCCCCGAAACCACCCTCGCGAGACAAGTTGAAACGGAAACGGGCGTACCCCCAAGCCGACAGAGATCCTTTCGTACTTGAACCAACACAAAGTTTGTCACGTTTTATTTTTACGAGTGATCGACCGTCAAGATTTGTCTCTGAGTTTGCTTAAGGTCTCTCCCTCGCCAGAGGAAAGCCACCCGGACCGCACATACACTCCCCACCTTTAGCAGCAGCCACCTGCACGCCGGCGTGCGGGCGGAGCAGGGTGGCGTGAAGCTGTGGGGAGCACCAGCCTGGTGCGGCCCGCAGAGACATACATCTATTGGTTGAAAAAAAACAGGGCGCCCAAGAGGCGATGCGTGCCCCAACGCACCGCAGCGACGGAGGCAGGATCACCGCCACCATGTCGCCCGCGGA
>NW_027310716.1:7500-17500 GCF_047496795.1 Chiloscyllium punctatum
AGCCTCCGGTCGTCAATAGACCGCCGCACCGGCCTCTGACTGACTCTCAGAATGGACGGAAAGAGCCGGGTAAGCCTTTCAAAAGATTCGACCACGTGCCGAAAACTTTAGACTTCCGTGAGCTCTCCGGCTTGCACCGAGACCCGAAGTCGACGTGCTAAGCACCACGGGACCCCTTTCGCCTGCAGGTCCCGAGCCGCCTTTATTTGCTGTTACGAGCATCGTGTGCCCCATACCTGCGTGACGAGCACCGCAGGGCGGCAGAGCCATCGCACTTGGCCGGGTGGCAGAGGAGGACCAGACTATTCACAGATAGCGGCCCAACGACTCCCAGAGCCGGTCGTGCGGCGCGCGAGGTCTGCTGTCATCACAAGAGGCTTTAGGGAGTGCTCAGGCAAGGGTCAGCCCGCAGCCTTCCTGGCAACACCCAGGGGAACCAGGCCACTCGCGTCTCTCGCCTTCATTTTCGACACGAGCGCCTGCGGAGGGCCACCACCCCCTCCGATTGTCAAGAGACCTCCGCACCGGCCTCTGACTTACTCTCAGAATGGACGGAAAGAGCCGGGTAAGCCTTTGAAAAGATTCGACCACGTGCCGAAAACTTTAGACTTCCGTGAGCTCTCCGGCTTGCACCGAGACCCGAAGTCGACGTGCTTAGCACCACGGGACCCCTTTCGCCTGCAGGTCCCGAGCCGCCTTTTATTTTTGTTACGAGTATCGTGTTCCCCAAACCTGGGTGACGAGCACCGCAGGGCGGCAGAGCCATCGCGCTTGTCCGGGTGGCAGAGGAGGACCAGACTATTCACAAATAGCGGCCCAACGACTCCCAGAGCCGGTCGTGCGGCAGGCGAGGTCTGCTCTCATCACAAGAGGCTTTAGGGAGTGCTCAGGCAACGGTCAGCCCGCAGCCTTCTTGGCAACACCCAAGGGAACCAGGCCACTCGCGTCTCTCGCCTTCATTTTGGACACGAGCGCCTGTGGAGGGACGGCCGGAGTCAACGTGGGGTTTGCCCGCCCTCCAATAGTGTCAAAAGACCGCCGCACAAGTCTCTGACTGACTCTTAGAACAGACAGAAAGAGTTTGTCAAATCTGTCAAAAAATTGACAAAGTGTCAAAAATTCGACTTCCAAGAGCTCTCCGGCATGCACTCATACCTGTCATTAAAGTGCTATGCCCGTGGAACCGTTTTTCGGATGCCTTTCAGAACGGTCCCGCGCCGCCATTTTGTTCTAAAAATCGTGTTCCCATATATCTCCGGGTACCCCGCCAACCTCACTGCGGAAAAACTACAAGTGGCACTGAATGGGTCTGAATTCCAAATTTGACTGCATCGGTCTGGAACTCGGTCCGGTCAAAACCGTTTGGATTTTTCTCGGTCCGGACTTCCGCGACAGACAAAGTTAAAGTTTTCGGGCTGCAGGCACAAAACGACAGCTGGCCATTTGCCGGGCTCAATTCACCCAATTCCTCCGGCACTTCGGAGCACATGTTCGGTGTAAGTTTGCGAATCTTTCCCGATGCTGCAGCATTTTCCTCCGCTGACACTTAGAATATTTTTCACACTTTGCTGAAAATTTTTCTAAGTGTTTTTTTCCAAGTTTTCCTGGTTACTGATTTCTTCTTTTTAAACATTTTTCTAAGTTTTTCTGGTTACTGATTTCTTCTTTTTAAACATTTTTCGCAGTTTGTCTGGTTACTGATTTCTTCTTTTTAAACATTTTTCGCCGTTTTTCTGGTTACTGATTTCTTCTTTTTAAACATTTTTCGCCGTTTTTCTGGTTACTGATTTCTTCTTTTTAAACATTTTTCTAAGTTTTTCTGGTTACTCATTTCTTCTTTTTAAACATTTTTCTAAGTTTTTCTGGTTACTGATTTCTTCTTTTTAAACATTTTTCTAAGTTTTTCTGGTTACTCATTTCTTCTTTTTAAACATTTTTCTAAGTTTTTCTGGTTACTCACTTCTTCTTTTTAAACATTTTTCTAAGTTTTTCTGGTTACTGATTTCTTCTTTTTAAACATTTTTCGCCGTTTTTCTGGTTACTGATTTCTTCTTTTTAAACATTTTTCTAAGTTTTTCTGGTTACTCATTTCTTCTTTTTAAACATTTTTCGCCGTTTTTCTGGTTACTGATTTCTTCTTTTTAAACATTTTTCTAAGTTTTTCTGGTTACTGATTTCTTCTTTTTAAACATTTTTCTAAGTTTTCCTGGTTACTCATTTCTTCTTTTTAAACATTTTTCTAAGTTTTCCTGGTTACTCATTTCTTCTTTTTAAACATTTTTCTAAGTTTTCCTGGTTACTGATTTCTTCTTTTTAAACATTTTTCGCAGTTTTTCTGGTTACTGATTTCTTCTTTTTAAACATTTTTCTAAGTTTTTCTGGTTACTGATTTCTTCTTTTTAAACATTTTTCTAAGTTTTTCTGGTTACTCACTTCTTCTTTTTAAACATTTTTCTAAGTTTTTCTGGTTACTCACTTCTTCTTTTGAAACATTTTTCTAAGTTTTTCTGGTTACTGATTTCTTCTTTTTAAACATTTTTCTAAGTTTTTCTGGTTACTGATTTCTTCTTTTTAAACATTTTTCGCAGTTTGTCTGGTTACTGATTTCTTCTTTTTAAACATTTTTCGCCGTTTTTCTGGTTACTGATTTCTTCTTTTTAAACATTTTTCTAAGTTTTTCTGGTTACTCACTTCTTCTTTTTAAACATTTTTCTAAGTTTTTCTGGTTACTGATTTCTTCTTTTTAAACATTTTTCGCAGTTTTTCTGGTTACTGATTTCTTCTTTTTAAACATTTTTCTAAGTTTTCCTGGTTACTGATTTCTTCTTTTTAAACATTTTTCGCAGTTTTTCTGGTTACTGATTTCTTCTTTTTAAACATTTTTCTAAGTTTTTCTGGTTACTCACTTCTTCTTTTTAAACATTTTTCTAAGTTTTCCTGGTTACTGATTTCTTCTTTTTAAACATTTTTCGCAGTTTGTCTGGTTACTGATTTCTTCTTTTTAAACATTTTTCGCAGTTTTTCTGGTTACTGATTTCTTCTTTTTAAACATTTTTCTAAGTTTTTCTGGTTACTCACTTCTTCTTTTATAACATTTTTCTAAGTTTTCCTGGTTACTGATTTCTTCTTTTTAAACATTTTTCTAAGTTTTCCTGGTTACTGATTTCTTCTTTTTAAACATTTTTCTAAGTTTTCCTGGTTACTGATTTCTTCTTTTTAAACATTTTTCTAAGTTTTTCTGGTTACTCATTTCTTCTTTTTAAACATTTTTCGCAGTTTTTCTGGTTACTGATTTCTTCTTTTTAAACATTTTCCTAAGTTTTCCTGGTTACTGATTTCTTCTTTTTAAACATTTTTCTAAGTTTTCCTGGTTACTCATTTCTTCTTTTTGATCATTTTTCTAAGTTTTCCTGGTTACTGATTTCTTCGTTTTGAACATTTTTCTAAGTTTTCCTGGTTACTCACTTCTTCTTTTCAAACATTTTTCATCGTTTTTCTGTTTACTCATTTAGCACTTTCAGGCACTTTCCGATCATTTCCTCGTTCCCGATTTCACCCTTTAAAACGCTTTCGGGCATTTCCCTAAGTTTTGCGGTTCACTCGTTTGGGACTCACTGACACCTTCTCTAGCTTCCCTGCTCACTTTTTTCGTACTGTTGAGAAAATTCGAACCCTTTCCTTAACTATGCCGGTTACTGACTTCACCGCTTCAGACCCTTGTCCCCGTAATGAAAGATACCATTTCCCACCGTGGGAAATGCACGAAAATCGGACTGAACACGGGGGAGGCTCCCCCCTCGAAGGCGAGACCGTCGGCAGAACCGCCGGGTCAAACCCGGCTGAGCTACCCGGCTTACAAGTCTCAAAGTCGGTATGAGCAGTCACGTCCACCCCCATTCCCTTTTGGACCACTTCCCACGGTTCCAAATGCATGAAAATCGGCCTGTACACGGGGGAGGCACCCGCCTCGAAGACGAGACCGTCGGCAGAACCGCCGGGTCAAACCCGGCTGAGCTACCCGGCTCGGAAGCGCCAAAGTCGGGTTGAGCAGTCACATTCACTCCCATCCCCTTTTGGGCAACTTCCCACGGTTGGAAATGCATGGAAATCGGACTGAACACGGGGGAGGCTCCCCCCTCGAAGGCGAGACCGTCGGCAGAACCGCCGGATCAAACCCGGCTGAGCTACCCGGCTTACAAGTCTCAAAGTCGGTATGAGCAGACACGTCCACCCCCATTCCCTTTTGGACCACTTCCCACGGTTCGAAATGCATGAAAATCGGCCTGTATACGGGGGAGGCACCCGCCTCGAAGACGAGACCGTCGGCAGAACCGCCGGGTCAAACCCGGCTGAGCTACCCGGCTCGGAAGCGCCAAAGTCGGGTTGAGCAGTCACATTCACTCCCATCCCCTTTTGGGCAACTTCCCACGGTTGGAAATGCATGGAAATCGGACTGAACACGGGGGAGGCTCCCCCCTCGAAGGCGAGACCGTCGGCAGAACCGCCGGATCAAACCCGGCTGAGCTACCCGGCTTACAAGTCTCAAAGTCGGTATGAGCAGACACGTCCACCCCCATTCCCTTTTGGACCACTTCCCACGGTTCGAAATGCATGAAAATCGGCCTGTATACGGGGGAGGCACCCGCCTCGAAGACGAGACCGTCGGCAGAACCGCCGGGTCAAACCCGGCCGGGCTACCCGGGTTAGAAGCCCTAGAGTCGGGTTGAGCAGTCACAATCACTCCCATCCCCTTTTGAACCTGTTCCCACCGTTGGAAATGCACGAAAATCGGCCTGTACACGGGGGAGGCTCCCCCCTCGAAGGCGAGACCGTCGGCAGAACCGCCGGGTCAAACCCGGCTGAGCTACCCGGCTTACAAGTCTCGAAGTCGGGTTGAGCAGTCACATTCACTCCCATCGACTTTTGGGCAACTTCCCACCGTTGCAAATGCATGAAAATCGGCCTGTACACGGGGGAGGCACCCGCCTCGAAGTCGAGACCGTCGGCAGAACCGCCGGGTCCAACCCGGCTGAGCTACCCGGCTTACAAGTCTCAAAGCCGGGTTGGGCAGTCACGTTCACCCCCATTCCCTTTTGGATCACTTCCCACGGTTCGAAATGCACGAAAACCGGCCTGTACACGGGGGAGGGTCCGCCCTCGAAGGCGAGACCGTCGGCAGAACCGCCGGGTCAAACCTGGCTGAGCTACCCGGCTTACAAGTCTCAAAGTCGGGTTGAGCAGTCACGTTCACTCCCATCGACTTTTAGACCACTTCCCACGGTTCGAAATGCACGAAAATCGGCCTGTACACGGGGGAGGCACCCGCCTCGAAGACGAGACCGTCGGCAGAACCGCCGGGTCAAACCCGGCCGAGCTACCCGGCTTAAAAGTCTCAAAGTCGGTATGAGCAGTCACATTCACCCCCATTCCCTTTTGGACCACTTCCCACGGTTGGAAATGCATGAAAATCGGCCTGGACACGGGGGAGGCTCCCCCCTCGATGACGAGACCGTCGGCAGAACCGCCGGAACAAACCCGGCTGAGCTACCCGGCTTACAAGTCTCAAAGTCGGTATGAGCAGACACGTCCACCCCCATTCCCTTTTGGACCACTTCCCACCGTTGGAAATGCACGAAAATCGGCCTGTACACGGGGGAGGCACCGGCCTCGAAGACGAGACCGTCGGCAGAACCGCCGGGTCAAACCCGGCTGAGCTACCCGGCTTACAAGTCTCAAAGTCGGGTTGAGCAGTCACATTCACTCCCATCGACTTTTGGGCAACTTCCCACGGTTCGAAATGCACAAGATTCGGCCTGAACACGGGGGACGCTCCCCCCTCGAAGGCGAGACCGTCGGCAGACCCGCCGGGTCAAACCCGGCTGAGCTACCCGGCTCGGAAGCGCCAAAGTCGGTATGAGCAGTCACGTTCACTCCCATCCCCTTTTGGACCGCTTCCCACGGTACGAAATGCATGAAAATCGGCCTGTACACGGGGGAGGCACCCGCCTCGAAGACGAGACCGTCGGCAGAACCGCCGGGTCAAACCCGGCTGAGCTACCCGGCTTACAAGTCTCAAAGTCGGGTTGAGCAGTCACATTCACTCCCATCGACTTTTGGGCAACTTCCCACGGTTCGAAATGCACAAAATTCGGCCTGAACACGGGGGACGCTCCCCCCTCGAAGGCGAGACCGTCGGCAGAACCGCCGGGTCAAACCCGGCTGAGCTACCCGGCTTAAAAGTCTCAAAGTCGGTATGAGCAGTCACATTCACCCCCATTCCCTTTTGGACCACTTCCCACGGTTGGAAATGCATGAAAATCGGCCTGGACACGGGGGAGGCTCCCCCCTCGATGACGAGACCGTCGGCAGAACCGCCGGAACAAACCCGGCTGAGCTACCCGGCTTACAAGTCTCAAAGTCGGTATGAGCAGACACGTCCACCCCCATTCCCTTTTGGACCACTTCCCACCGTTGGAAATGCACGAAAATCGGCCTGTACACGGGGGAGGCACCGGCCTCGAAGACGAGACCGTCGGCAGAACCGCCGGATCAAACCCGGCCGAGCTACCCGGGTTAGAAGCCTCAGAGTCGGGTTGAGCAGTCACGTCCACCCCCATTCCCTTTTGGACCACTTCCCACGGTTCGAAATGCACGAAAATCGGCCTGTACACGGGGGAGGGAGCCGCCTCGAAGACGAGACCGTCGGCAGAACCGCCGGTTCAAACCCGGCTGAGCTACCAGGCTCGGAAGCGCCAAAGTCGGGTTGAGCAGTCACATTCACTCCCATCCCCTTTTGGGCAACTTCCCACCGTTGCAAATGCATGAAAATCGGCCTGTACACGGGGGAGGGAGCCGCCTCGAAGACGAGACCGTCGGCAGAACCGCCGGATCAAACCCGGCTGAGCTACCAGGCTCGGAAGCGCCAAAGTCGGTATGAGCAGTCACATTCACTCCCATCCCCTTTTGGGCCACTTCCCACGGTTCGAAATGCACGAAAATCGGACTGAACACGGGGGAGGCTCCCCCCTCCAAAACGAGACCATCGGCAGAATCGACGGGTCAAACCCGGCCGAGCTACCCGGGTTAGAAGCCTCAAAGTCGGGTTGAGCAGTCACGTCCACCCCCATCCCCTTTTGGACCACTTCCCACGGTTCGAAATGCACGAAAATCGGCCTGTACACGGGGGAGGCACCCGCCTCGAAGACGAGACCGTCGGCAGACCCGCCGGATCAAACCCGGCCGAGCTACACGGCTTACAAGTCTCAATGTCGGTATGAGCAGTCACGTCCACCCCTATTCCCTTTTGGACCACTTCCCACGGTACGAAATGCATGAAAATCGGCCTGTACACGGGGGAGGCACCCGCCTCGAAGACGAGACCGTCGGCAGAACCGCCGGGTCAAACCCGGCCGAGCTACCCGGCTCGGAAGCGCCAAAGTCGGGTTGAGCAGTCACATTCACTCCCATCGACTTTTGGGCAACTTCCCACGGTTCGAAATGCACAAAATTCGGCCTGAACACGGGGGACGCTCCCCCCTCGAAGGCGAGACCGTCGGCAGAACCGCCGGGTCAAACCCGGCTGAGCTACCCGGGTCGGAAGCGCCAAGGTCGGTATGAGCAGTCACATTCACTCCCATCCCCTTTTGGACCGCTTCCCACGGTTTGAAATGCACGAAAATCGGCCTGTACACGGGGGAGGCTCCGCCCTCGAAGGCGAGACCGACGGCAGAACCGCCGGGTCAAACCCGGCCGGGCTACCCGGGTTAGAAGCCTCAGAGTCGGGTTGAGCAGTCACATTCACCCCCATCCCCTTTTGAACCTCTTCCCACCGTTGGAAATGCACGAAAATCGGCCTGTACACGGGGGAGGCGCCCCTCTCGAAGGCGAGACCGACGGCAGAACCGCCGGGTCAAACCCGGCCGAGCTACCCGGGTTAGAAGCCTCAGAGTCGGGTTGAGCAGTCACATTCACCCCCATCCCCTTATGAACCTCTTCCCACCGTTGGAAATGCACGAAAATCGGCCTGTACACGGGGGAGGCCCCCCTCTCGAAGACGAGACCGTCGGCAGACCCGCCGGATCAAACCCGGCCGAGCTACACGGCTTACAAGTCTCGATGTCGGTATGAGCAGTCACGTCCACCCCCATTCCCTTTTGGACCACTTCCCACGGTACGAAATGCATGAAAATCGGCCTGTACACGGGGGAGGCACCCGCCTCGAAGACGAGACCGTCGGCAGAACCGCCGGGTCAAACCCGGCTGAGCTACCCGGCTCGGAAGCGCCAAAGTCGGGTTGAGCAGTCACATTCACTCCCATCCCCTTTTGGGCCACTTCCCACGGTTCGAAATGCATGAAAATCGGCCTGTACACGGGGGACGCTCCCCCCTCGAAGGCGAGGCCGTCGGCAGAACCGCCGGGTCAAACCCGGCTGAGCTACCCGGGTTAGATGCCTCAAAGTCGGGTTGAGCAGTCACATTCACCCCCATCCCCTTTCGGCCCCCTTCCCACGGTTGGAAATGCATGAAAATCGGCCTGTACACGGTGGGCGCTCCCCCCTCGAAGGTGAGACCTTCGGCAGAACCGCCGGGTCAAATCCTGCCGAGCTACCCGCGTTAGAGGTCTCAATGTCGGCTTCAGCAGTCACATTCAATCCCATTCCCGTTTGGACCTCTTCCCGCCGATGGAAATGCACAAAATTCGGCCTGAACACGCGGGACGCTCCCCCCTCGAAGGCGAGACCGTCGCCAGAACCGCCGGGTCAAATCCGGCCGAGCTACCCGCGTTAGAGGTCTCAATGTCGGCTTCAGCAGTCACATTCAATCCCATTCCCTTTTGGAACACTTCCCGCCGTTAACAATGCACGATATTCGGCCTGAACACGCGGGACGCTCCCCCCTCGAAGGTGAGACCTTCGGCAGAACCGCCGGGTCAAATCCTGCCGAGCTACCCGCGTTAGAGGTCTCAATGTCGGCTTCAGCAGTCACATTCAATCCCATTCCCGTTTGGACCTCTTCCCGCCGATGGAAATGCACAAAATTCGGCCTGAACACGCGGGGCGCTCCCCCCTCGAAGGCGAGACCGTCGCCAGAACCGCCGGGTCAAATCCGGCTGAGCTACCCGCGTTACAGGTCTCAAAGTCGGCTTCAGCAGTCACATTCAATCCCATTCCCTTTTGGAACACTTCCCGCCGTTAACAATGCACGATATTCGGACTGAACACGGGGGCCGGTCCGCCCTCGAAGTCAACACCGTCCGCAGAACCGCCGGGGCAAATCCGGCTGAGCTACCCCGCCCCCGAACACTCAAAGTCCCTCTGAAGCCTTGCATTCGCCTCCTTGGAAAATTGACGTCAAACATTACCAAAATCGGGGGCACGAGCACTAAAGCTAAGTCTCACCCTTTCCCTATCCCTAACCAGGAACCGAACGCCCACCCTCAGCCTCACACCAACGCCGGTGCCACTCCAGACAGACACACCCTTCAAAACCACACCCATCCGGCCATGCAACTCAAAAAGGGTCCAAATTCAGAAACACCCCCTTCAAAAGGCACTCCATCCTCGGCCACACCACCGGGACATGCTCCCCTCGGCGATAATTAAGCCCCCACCACTATTTGAAGCCAACCGCAGCCGCAACTCGAACGGAGAAATCAGTAACCAATTCAAAAATGCGCTTGGTTACTGATTTCTACTGAGCCGAAAAAATTCTAAGTGTCGGTGGTTACTGATTTATACCAACCCGAAAATATTCTAAGTGTCGGTGGTTACTGATTTATACCAACCCGAAAAAATTCTAAGTGTCAGTGGTTACTGATTTATACCAACTCGAAAAAATTCTAAGTGTCAGTGGTTACTGATTTATACCAACTCGAAAATATTCTAAGTGTCGGTGGTTACTGATTTATACCAACCCGAAAATATTCTAAGTGTCAGTGGTTACTGATTTATACCAAGTCGAAAATATTCTAAGTGTCAGTGGTTACTGATTTATACCAACT
>NW_027310716.1:27500-30000 GCF_047496795.1 Chiloscyllium punctatum
CCACGCGCGGGGACGTGCTCGGCGCAATTCCACGGGACCGGAGACCCTCCCCCGTCCACGGCGGGAGGCGAAACTCGGAAGTGCCGGCTGCTTACTCGAGCGGAAGGGTCAGCCTGATTCCTGCCTTGCCGGAGGCCCGGTCGCGGGGGTGACGACCCGCCGCCCGGGACGTGCGAGGCACCAGCAGACAGAGACTGCCCGACGGTCAGAGAGAGGGAGAGAGGAGTGCCGAGGCTCAAGTGGCGAACGGTCGCGCAGGCACGCCACGCACATCGATCGCCAGCCGCGGAACGGCACGGCCTTCAGTGGGGCCGGCGGGCGACGCCGCTCCTGAACCCAGCGGCCCCGAGCCGGACGAGTTGAGGAAGGCACGCCGACGGTGACAGGGTACGGAAGACACAGCGGTGGCCTTCTGGCGACTTGGCCCCCGACAGCCCGACGTTCCGCCGTCCTCCCGATGGCCAGGAGGACCGTGCGGGGGTCGGCCGACGGCGTGGTAGGTGTGCCTGCACGGTGACGGAGCACACACCACGCCCGCCAACCCCTCCGTACCTCCCGAGACCGGTGGCAGGACGGAGCGGAAAACGTGCGGACTGAACGGGAGAGCCAAGAGCCAGCGATCCACGCGCGTGCGACCGTCCAAGTCACAGCGTTCGACGAAAACCTCCTCCCTCGGCCAGGCACTCGGCGCCAGCAGGGGAGACAGGATCAGACGCCCCGCCGGCCACTTAAGGCCGAGGACGAACCACGAGACGGGCGGCTGCAGCAGCGGGCGGCCTGCAGCTCCCAGCACTCTCAATCGATCAACCATCGAGTCGGGTCAGCGTGTCAAACCGGCGAGCTCCACGGTCAGGCCGGCGGCGCACCAGCACCGGACCTCCGCGGCTCCCTTCACTCTTTCCACTGCCAGCCAACCGAGAGACGGACCCAATGCGGACGTGCAGAGCTTAGGCAGACCCCCCACTGGAGGCTCAACACTTCGTGGCAGCTCCGTGTCCCAGAGACCAGGAGGGTTGGCACACACACACAGTGTGAACCACCGACAGCCATTCTGGGACCGGTGACAGCCGTGCTGGCCCCACTGCCACGACACAGACGGACGCCAGGCCGCGCTCCCCGGCGGGGGGATGGCGTCGAGCCTGACGAACGGAATGTGCAGGGTGGGGGGGAAAGGCCAAGCGCTCCGACGCCGGAGGGCTCCGGAGTCTGAACTTAGGGGGACAAAGAGGACGGGTCCTCTGCGACACCCCAGCCGCGCTCTCGCCAGCCAAGGCGAGTGCGATTGATTGCCAAACGACCCTCAGACAGGCGTGGCCCCGGGAAGAACCCGGGGCCGCAAAGTGCGTTCAAAGTGTCGATGATCAATGTGTCCTGCAATTCACATTAATTCTCGCAGCTAGCTGCGTTCGTCATCGACGCACGAGCCGAGTGATCCACCGTCAAGAGTTGTCTGAGTTTGTTTTAGGTCTCTCCCTCGCCAGAGGAAAGCGACCCGGACCGCACATACGCTCCCCACCTTGAGCTACAGCCACCTGCACGCCGGCGTGCGGGCGGAGCAGGGTGGCGTGAAGCGATGGGGAGCACCATCCTGGTGCGGCCCGCAGAAACATACGTCTATTGGGGGGAGGAGGACAGGGCGCCCAAGAGGCGATGCGTGCCCCAACGCACCGCAGCGACGGAGGCAGGATCACCGCCACCATGTCGCCCGCCTAGTATCACGAGGCGTGCAGCAGCTTTGCCCTAGGAAAAGCAGAGGCGGGAACGGGCACCGGCCATCGGTTCGGCAGCGTCACTGACGCGTGCACGTGGCGGCGTGTCGGCGAGCGGACTTCCTGCGAGGAGGCGGGGGCGGCACTCGCCCGAGCAGACGCCCGCCCGGCCCAGCCACCGCCGAGGTGGACTGGGAGTCGCGGCAACGGCTCGTCATACTCGTTCCCACACTCACAGCGCAGCTTGCCCGCAAGCCACCGACCACCGATCGACGCCAGGCGCCCCGACCGAGAGCGGGATCGCTCGTTCGCCCTGCTGGCAGTTCGCTGGGGATCACTACTGCACGGAGCTCGGAGACCGACGGGCGGCAACTCGAGAGTCTTTAAACCACCACCCCCATCCCGCAAGTGCAAAGAGGCTGTATACGCACAGACGGGTGAGGGGAATAGGTACCCCGTCGGGTTTGAAGGGAGCGTGACTAGATAGCAACGATGTAAACCCAGCCGATTTGGGAGCGAAAGACCGGCGCCTGCATCACCGGCTTCGTTTCCCGTGGCTGGAGAGTACACCGAAACCCTCCGTCTGTCGCGAGCTCCCGACGACGCGGTGCCGCCAAGCAGCAGGGCCGGACCTGGTGTGGCTCCCCTCGTCGATCACAGACCGGTCGGCACTACTGACGAGACGGTGGAACGGGCTTCGCCCCTTGTGACGAAGGGTGATGCGAACCCGCCCGCCCGCGTGCGTTCGGGGTGGACTCGGCAAACGGAGATTTGAAATCGGAAAGTGTCCT
>NW_027310716.1:35000-45000 GCF_047496795.1 Chiloscyllium punctatum
AGCCGGGTGGCAGAGGAGGACCAGACTATTCACATATAGCGGCCCAACGACTCCCAGAGCCGGTCGTGCGGCGCGCGAGGTCTGCTCTCTTCACAAGAGGCTTTATTAG
Source organism: Chiloscyllium punctatum (assembly GCF_047496795.1). Lineage (NCBI taxonomy): Eukaryota > Metazoa > Chordata > Chondrichthyes > Orectolobiformes > Hemiscylliidae > Chiloscyllium > Chiloscyllium punctatum. The sequence continues at coordinate 35,110 of NW_027310716.1, forward strand.
GGAGTGCTAAGGCAAGGTTCTGTGCCCTCCACCCTCATCGCAACACCCATGGGAGCCTCCGGTCGTCAATAGACCGCCGCACCGGCCTCTGACTGACTCTCAGAATGGACGGAAAGAGCCGGGTAAGCCTTTCAAAAGATTCGACCACGTGCCGAAAACTTTAGACTTCCGTGAGCTCTCCGGCTTGCACCGAGACCCGAAGTCGACGTGCTAAGCACCACGGGACCCCTTTCGCCTGCAGGTCCCGAGCCGCCTTTATTTGCTGTTACGAGCATCGTGTGCCCCATACCTGCGTGACAAGCACCGCAGGGCGGCAGAGCCATCGCACTTAGCCGGGTGGCAGAGGAGGACCAGACTATTCACAGATAGCGGCCCAACGACTCCCAGAGCCGGTCGTGCGGCGCGCGAGGTCTGCTCTCTTCACAAGAGGCTTTATTAGGGAGTGCTAAGGCAAGGTTCTGTGCCCTCCACCCTCATCGCAACACCCATGGGAGCCTCCGGTCGTCAATAGACCGCCGCACCGGCCTCTGACTGACTCTCAGAATGGACGGAAAGAGCCGGGTAAGCCTTTCAAAAGATTCGACCACGTGCCGAAAACTTTAGACTTCCGTGAGCTCTCCGGCTTGCACCGAGACCCGAAGTCGACGTGCTAAGCACCACGGGACCCCTTTCGCCTGCAGGTCCCGAGCCGCCTTTATTTGCTGTTACGAGCATCGTGTGCCCCATACCTGCGTGACAAGCACCGCAGGGCGGCAGAGCCATCGCACTTGGCCGGGTGGCAGAGGAGGACCCGACTATTCACAGATAGCGGCCCAACGACTCCCAGAGCCGGTCGTGCGGTGCGCGAGGTCTGCTCTCTTCACAAGAGGCTTTATTAGGGAGTGCTAAGGCAAGGTTCTGTGCCCTCCACCCTCATCGCAACACCCATGGGAGCCTCCGGTCGTCAATAGACCGCCGCACCGGCCTCTGACTGACTCTCAGAATGGACGGAAAGAGCCGGGTAAGCCTTTCAAAAGATTCGACCACGTGCCGAAAACTTTAGACTTCCGTGAGCTCTCCGGCTTGCACCGAGACCCGAAGTCGACGTGCTAAGCACCACGGGACCCCTTTCGCCTGCAGGTCCCGAGCCGCCTTTATTTGCTGTTACGAGCATCGTGTGCCCCATACCTGCGTGACAAGCACCGCAGGGCGGCAGAGCCATCGCACTTAGCCGGGTGGCAGAGGAGGACCAGACTATTCACAGATAGCGGCCCAACGACTCCCAGAGCCGGTCGTGCGGCGCGCGAGGTCTGCTCTCTTCACAAGAGGCTTTATTAGGGAGTGCTAAGGCAAGGTTCTGTGCCCTCCACCCTCATCGCAACACCCATGGGAGCCTCCGGTCGTCAATAGACCGCCGCACCGGCCTCTGACTGACTCTCAGAATGGACGGAAAGAGCCGGGTAAGCCTTTCAAAAGATTCGACCACGTGCCGAAAACTTTAGACTTCCGTGAGCTCTCCGGCTTGCACCGAGACCCGAAGTCGACGTGCTAAGCACCACGGGACCCCTTTCGCCTGCAGGTCCCGAGCCGCCTTTATTTGCTGTTACGAGCATCGTGTGCCCCATACCTGCGTGACAAGCACCGCAGGGCGGCAGAGCCATCGCACTTGGCCGGGTGGCAGAGGAGGACCAGACTATTCACAGATAGCGGCCCAACGACTCCCAGAGCCGGTCGTGCGGCGCGCGAGGTCTGCTGTCATCACAAGAGGCTTTAGGGAGTGCTCAGGCAAGGGTCAGCCCGCAGCCTTCCTGGCAACACCCAGGGGAACCAGGCCACTCGCGTCTCTCGCCTTCATTTTCGACACGAGCGCCTGCGGAGGGCCACCACCCCCTCCGATTGTCAAGAGACCTCCGCACCGGCCTCTGACTTACTCTCAGAATGGACGGAAAGAGCCGGGTAAGCCTTTGAAAAGATTCGACCACGTGCCGAAAACTTTAGACTTCCGTGAGCTCTCCGGCTTGCACCGAGACCCGAAGTCGACGTGCTTAGCACCACGGGACCCCTTTCGCCTGCAGGTCCCGAGCCGCCTTTTATTTTTGTTACGAGTATCGTGTTCCCCAAACCTGGGTGACGAGCACCGCAGGGCGGCAGAGCCATCGCGCTTGTCCGGGTGGCAGAGGAGGACCAGACTATTCACAAATAGCGGCCCAACGACTCCCAGAGCCGGTCGTGCGGCAGGCGAGGTCTGCTCTCATCACAAGAGGCTTTAGGGAGTGCTCAGGCAACGGTCAGCCCGCAGCCTTCTTGGCAACACCCAAGGGAACCAGGCCACTCGCGTCTCTCGCCTTCATTTTGGACACGAGCGCCTGTGGAGGGACGGCCGGAGTCAACGTGGGGTTTGCCCGCCCTCCAATAGTGTCAAAAGACCGCCGCACAAGTCTCTGACTGACTCTTAGAACAGACAGAAAGAGTTTGTCAAATCTGTCAAAAAATTGACAAAGTGTCAAAAATTCGACTTCCAAGAGCTCTCCGGCATGCACTCATACCTGTCATTAAAGTGCTATGCCCGTGGAACCGTTTTTCGGATGCCTTTCAGAACGGTCCCGCGCCGCCATTTTGTTCTAAAAATCGTGTTCCCATATATCTCCGGGTACCCCGCCAACCTCACTGCGGAAAAACTACAAGTGGCACTGAATGGGTCTGAATTCCAAATTTGACTGCATCGGTCTGGAACTCGGTCCGGTCAAAACCGTTTGGATTTTTCTCGGTCCGGACTTCCGCGACAGACAAAGTTAAAGTTTTCGGGCTGCAGGCACAAAACGACAGCTGGCCATTTGCCGGGCTCAATTCACCCAATTCCTCCGGCACTTCGGAGCACATGTTCGGTGTAAGTTTGCGAATCTTTCCCGATGCTGCAGCATTTTCCTCCGCTGACACTTAGAATATTTTTCACACTTTGCTGAAAATTTTTCTAAGTGTTTTTTTCCAAGTTTTCCTGGTTACTGATTTCTTCTTTTTAAACATTTTTCTAAGTTTTTCTGGTTACTGATTTCTTCTTTTTAAACATTTTTCGCAGTTTGTCTGGTTACTGATTTCTTCTTTTTAAACATTTTTCGCCGTTTTTCTGGTTACTGATTTCTTCTTTTTAAACATTTTTCGCCGTTTTTCTGGTTACTGATTTCTTCTTTTTAAACATTTTTCTAAGTTTTTCTGGTTACTCATTTCTTCTTTTTAAACATTTTTCTAAGTTTTTCTGGTTACTGATTTCTTCTTTTTAAACATTTTTCTAAGTTTTTCTGGTTACTCATTTCTTCTTTTTAAACATTTTTCTAAGTTTTTCTGGTTACTCACTTCTTCTTTTTAAACATTTTTCTAAGTTTTTCTGGTTACTGATTTCTTCTTTTTAAACATTTTTCGCCGTTTTTCTGGTTACTGATTTCTTCTTTTTAAACATTTTTCTAAGTTTTTCTGGTTACTCATTTCTTCTTTTTAAACATTTTTCGCCGTTTTTCTGGTTACTGATTTCTTCTTTTTAAACATTTTTCTAAGTTTTTCTGGTTACTGATTTCTTCTTTTTAAACATTTTTCTAAGTTTTCCTGGTTACTCATTTCTTCTTTTTAAACATTTTTCTAAGTTTTCCTGGTTACTCATTTCTTCTTTTTAAACATTTTTCTAAGTTTTCCTGGTTACTGATTTCTTCTTTTTAAACATTTTTCGCAGTTTTTCTGGTTACTGATTTCTTCTTTTTAAACATTTTTCTAAGTTTTTCTGGTTACTGATTTCTTCTTTTTAAACATTTTTCTAAGTTTTTCTGGTTACTCACTTCTTCTTTTTAAACATTTTTCTAAGTTTTTCTGGTTACTCACTTCTTCTTTTGAAACATTTTTCTAAGTTTTTCTGGTTACTGATTTCTTCTTTTTAAACATTTTTCTAAGTTTTTCTGGTTACTGATTTCTTCTTTTTAAACATTTTTCGCAGTTTGTCTGGTTACTGATTTCTTCTTTTTAAACATTTTTCGCCGTTTTTCTGGTTACTGATTTCTTCTTTTTAAACATTTTTCTAAGTTTTTCTGGTTACTCACTTCTTCTTTTTAAACATTTTTCTAAGTTTTTCTGGTTACTGATTTCTTCTTTTTAAACATTTTTCGCAGTTTTTCTGGTTACTGATTTCTTCTTTTTAAACATTTTTCTAAGTTTTCCTGGTTACTGATTTCTTCTTTTTAAACATTTTTCGCAGTTTTTCTGGTTACTGATTTCTTCTTTTTAAACATTTTTCTAAGTTTTTCTGGTTACTCACTTCTTCTTTTTAAACATTTTTCTAAGTTTTCCTGGTTACTGATTTCTTCTTTTTAAACATTTTTCGCAGTTTGTCTGGTTACTGATTTCTTCTTTTTAAACATTTTTCGCAGTTTTTCTGGTTACTGATTTCTTCTTTTTAAACATTTTTCTAAGTTTTTCTGGTTACTCACTTCTTCTTTTATAACATTTTTCTAAGTTTTCCTGGTTACTGATTTCTTCTTTTTAAACATTTTTCTAAGTTTTCCTGGTTACTGATTTCTTCTTTTTAAACATTTTTCTAAGTTTTCCTGGTTACTGATTTCTTCTTTTTAAACATTTTTCTAAGTTTTTCTGGTTACTCATTTCTTCTTTTTAAACATTTTTCGCAGTTTTTCTGGTTACTGATTTCTTCTTTTTAAACATTTTCCTAAGTTTTCCTGGTTACTGATTTCTTCTTTTTAAACATTTTTCTAAGTTTTCCTGGTTACTCATTTCTTCTTTTTGATCATTTTTCTAAGTTTTCCTGGTTACTGATTTCTTCGTTTTGAACATTTTTCTAAGTTTTCCTGGTTACTCACTTCTTCTTTTCAAACATTTTTCATCGTTTTTCTGTTTACTCATTTAGCACTTTCAGGCACTTTCCGATCATTTCCTCGTTCCCGATTTCACCCTTTAAAACGCTTTCGGGCATTTCCCTAAGTTTTGCGGTTCACTCGTTTGGGACTCACTGACACCTTCTCTAGCTTCCCTGCTCACTTTTTTCGTACTGTTGAGAAAATTCGAACCCTTTCCTTAACTATGCCGGTTACTGACTTCACCGCTTCAGACCCTTGTCCCCGTAATGAAAGATACCATTTCCCACCGTGGGAAATGCACGAAAATCGGACTGAACACGGGGGAGGCTCCCCCCTCGAAGGCGAGACCGTCGGCAGAACCGCCGGGTCAAACCCGGCTGAGCTACCCGGCTTACAAGTCTCAAAGTCGGTATGAGCAGTCACGTCCACCCCCATTCCCTTTTGGACCACTTCCCACGGTTCCAAATGCATGAAAATCGGCCTGTACACGGGGGAGGCACCCGCCTCGAAGACGAGACCGTCGGCAGAACCGCCGGGTCAAACCCGGCTGAGCTACCCGGCTCGGAAGCGCCAAAGTCGGGTTGAGCAGTCACATTCACTCCCATCCCCTTTTGGGCAACTTCCCACGGTTGGAAATGCATGGAAATCGGACTGAACACGGGGGAGGCTCCCCCCTCGAAGGCGAGACCGTCGGCAGAACCGCCGGATCAAACCCGGCTGAGCTACCCGGCTTACAAGTCTCAAAGTCGGTATGAGCAGACACGTCCACCCCCATTCCCTTTTGGACCACTTCCCACGGTTCGAAATGCATGAAAATCGGCCTGTATACGGGGGAGGCACCCGCCTCGAAGACGAGACCGTCGGCAGAACCGCCGGGTCAAACCCGGCTGAGCTACCCGGCTCGGAAGCGCCAAAGTCGGGTTGAGCAGTCACATTCACTCCCATCCCCTTTTGGGCAACTTCCCACGGTTGGAAATGCATGGAAATCGGACTGAACACGGGGGAGGCTCCCCCCTCGAAGGCGAGACCGTCGGCAGAACCGCCGGATCAAACCCGGCTGAGCTACCCGGCTTACAAGTCTCAAAGTCGGTATGAGCAGACACGTCCACCCCCATTCCCTTTTGGACCACTTCCCACGGTTCGAAATGCATGAAAATCGGCCTGTATACGGGGGAGGCACCCGCCTCGAAGACGAGACCGTCGGCAGAACCGCCGGGTCAAACCCGGCCGGGCTACCCGGGTTAGAAGCCCTAGAGTCGGGTTGAGCAGTCACAATCACTCCCATCCCCTTTTGAACCTGTTCCCACCGTTGGAAATGCACGAAAATCGGCCTGTACACGGGGGAGGCTCCCCCCTCGAAGGCGAGACCGTCGGCAGAACCGCCGGGTCAAACCCGGCTGAGCTACCCGGCTTACAAGTCTCGAAGTCGGGTTGAGCAGTCACATTCACTCCCATCGACTTTTGGGCAACTTCCCACCGTTGCAAATGCATGAAAATCGGCCTGTACACGGGGGAGGCACCCGCCTCGAAGTCGAGACCGTCGGCAGAACCGCCGGGTCCAACCCGGCTGAGCTACCCGGCTTACAAGTCTCAAAGCCGGGTTGGGCAGTCACGTTCACCCCCATTCCCTTTTGGATCACTTCCCACGGTTCGAAATGCACGAAAACCGGCCTGTACACGGGGGAGGGTCCGCCCTCGAAGGCGAGACCGTCGGCAGAACCGCCGGGTCAAACCTGGCTGAGCTACCCGGCTTACAAGTCTCAAAGTCGGGTTGAGCAGTCACGTTCACTCCCATCGACTTTTAGACCACTTCCCACGGTTCGAAATGCACGAAAATCGGCCTGTACACGGGGGAGGCACCCGCCTCGAAGACGAGACCGTCGGCAGAACCGCCGGGTCAAACCCGGCCGAGCTACCCGGCTTAAAAGTCTCAAAGTCGGTATGAGCAGTCACATTCACCCCCATTCCCTTTTGGACCACTTCCCACGGTTGGAAATGCATGAAAATCGGCCTGGACACGGGGGAGGCTCCCCCCTCGATGACGAGACCGTCGGCAGAACCGCCGGAACAAACCCGGCTGAGCTACCCGGCTTACAAGTCTCAAAGTCGGTATGAGCAGACACGTCCACCCCCATTCCCTTTTGGACCACTTCCCACCGTTGGAAATGCACGAAAATCGGCCTGTACACGGGGGAGGCACCGGCCTCGAAGACGAGACCGTCGGCAGAACCGCCGGGTCAAACCCGGCTGAGCTACCCGGCTTACAAGTCTCAAAGTCGGGTTGAGCAGTCACATTCACTCCCATCGACTTTTGGGCAACTTCCCACGGTTCGAAATGCACAAGATTCGGCCTGAACACGGGGGACGCTCCCCCCTCGAAGGCGAGACCGTCGGCAGACCCGCCGGGTCAAACCCGGCTGAGCTACCCGGCTCGGAAGCGCCAAAGTCGGTATGAGCAGTCACGTTCACTCCCATCCCCTTTTGGACCGCTTCCCACGGTACGAAATGCATGAAAATCGGCCTGTACACGGGGGAGGCACCCGCCTCGAAGACGAGACCGTCGGCAGAACCGCCGGGTCAAACCCGGCTGAGCTACCCGGCTTACAAGTCTCAAAGTCGGGTTGAGCAGTCACATTCACTCCCATCGACTTTTGGGCAACTTCCCACGGTTCGAAATGCACAAAATTCGGCCTGAACACGGGGGACGCTCCCCCCTCGAAGGCGAGACCGTCGGCAGAACCGCCGGGTCAAACCCGGCTGAGCTACCCGGCTTAAAAGTCTCAAAGTCGGTATGAGCAGTCACATTCACCCCCATTCCCTTTTGGACCACTTCCCACGGTTGGAAATGCATGAAAATCGGCCTGGACACGGGGGAGGCTCCCCCCTCGATGACGAGACCGTCGGCAGAACCGCCGGAACAAACCCGGCTGAGCTACCCGGCTTACAAGTCTCAAAGTCGGTATGAGCAGACACGTCCACCCCCATTCCCTTTTGGACCACTTCCCACCGTTGGAAATGCACGAAAATCGGCCTGTACACGGGGGAGGCACCGGCCTCGAAGACGAGACCGTCGGCAGAACCGCCGGATCAAACCCGGCCGAGCTACCCGGGTTAGAAGCCTCAGAGTCGGGTTGAGCAGTCACGTCCACCCCCATTCCCTTTTGGACCACTTCCCACGGTTCGAAATGCACGAAAATCGGCCTGTACACGGGGGAGGGAGCCGCCTCGAAGACGAGACCGTCGGCAGAACCGCCGGTTCAAACCCGGCTGAGCTACCAGGCTCGGAAGCGCCAAAGTCGGGTTGAGCAGTCACATTCACTCCCATCCCCTTTTGGGCAACTTCCCACCGTTGCAAATGCATGAAAATCGGCCTGTACACGGGGGAGGGAGCCGCCTCGAAGACGAGACCGTCGGCAGAACCGCCGGATCAAACCCGGCTGAGCTACCAGGCTCGGAAGCGCCAAAGTCGGTATGAGCAGTCACATTCACTCCCATCCCCTTTTGGGCCACTTCCCACGGTTCGAAATGCACGAAAATCGGACTGAACACGGGGGAGGCTCCCCCCTCCAAAACGAGACCATCGGCAGAATCGACGGGTCAAACCCGGCCGAGCTACCCGGGTTAGAAGCCTCAAAGTCGGGTTGAGCAGTCACGTCCACCCCCATCCCCTTTTGGACCACTTCCCACGGTTCGAAATGCACGAAAATCGGCCTGTACACGGGGGAGGCACCCGCCTCGAAGACGAGACCGTCGGCAGACCCGCCGGATCAAACCCGGCCGAGCTACACGGCTTACAAGTCTCAATGTCGGTATGAGCAGTCACGTCCACCCCTATTCCCTTTTGGACCACTTCCCACGGTACGAAATGCATGAAAATCGGCCTGTACACGGGGGAGGCACCCGCCTCGAAGACGAGACCGTCGGCAGAACCGCCGGGTCAAACCCGGCCGAGCTACCCGGCTCGGAAGCGCCAAAGTCGGGTTGAGCAGTCACATTCACTCCCATCGACTTTTGGGCAACTTCCCACGGTTCGAAATGCACAAAATTCGGCCTGAACACGGGGGACGCTCCCCCCTCGAAGGCGAGACCGTCGGCAGAACCGCCGGGTCAAACCCGGCTGAGCTACCCGGGTCGGAAGCGCCAAGGTCGGTATGAGCAGTCACATTCACTCCCATCCCCTTTTGGACCGCTTCCCACGGTTTGAAATGCACGAAAATCGGCCTGTACACGGGGGAGGCTCCGCCCTCGAAGGCGAGACCGACGGCAGAACCGCCGGGTCAAACCCGGCCGGGCTACCCGGGTTAGAAGCCTCAGAGTCGGGTTGAGCAGTCACATTCACCCCCATCCCCTTTTGAACCTCTTCCCACCGTTGGAAATGCACGAAAATCGGCCTGTACACGGGGGAGGCGCCCCTCTCGAAGGCGAGACCGACGGCAGAACCGCCGGGTCAAACCCGGCCGAGCTACCCGGGTTAGAAGCCTCAGAGTCGGGTTGAGCAGTCACATTCACCCCCATCCCCTTATGAACCTCTTCCCACCGTTGGAAATGCACGAAAATCGGCCTGTACACGGGGGAGGCCCCCCTCTCGAAGACGAGACCGTCGGCAGACCCGCCGGATCAAACCCGGCCGAGCTACACGGCTTACAAGTCTCGATGTCGGTATGAGCAGTCACGTCCACCCCCATTCCCTTTTGGACCACTTCCCACGGTACGAAATGCATGAAAATCGGCCTGTACACGGGGGAGGCACCCGCCTCGAAGACGAGACCGTCGGCAGAACCGCCGGGTCAAACCCGGCTGAGCTACCCGGCTCGGAAGCGCCAAAGTCGGGTTGAGCAGTCACATTCACTCCCATCCCCTTTTGGGCCACTTCCCACGGTTCGAAATGCATGAAAATCGGCCTGTACACGGGGGACGCTCCCCCCTCGAAGGCGAGGCCGTCGGCAGAACCGCCGGGTCAAACCCGGCTGAGCTACCCGGGTTAGATGCCTCAAAGTCGGGTTGAGCAGTCACATTCACCCCCATCCCCTTTCGGCCCCCTTCCCACGGTTGGAAATGC
>NW_027310717.1:0-2500 GCF_047496795.1 Chiloscyllium punctatum
TACGAAATGCATGAAAATCGGCCTGTACACGGGGGAGGCACCCGCCTCGAAGACGAGACCGTCGGCAGAACCGCCGGGTCAAACCCGGCTGAGCTACCCGGGTCGGAAGCGCCAAGGTCGGTATGAGCAGTCACATTCACTCCCATCCCCTTTTGGACCGCTTCCCACGGTTTGAAATGCACGAAAATCGGCCTGTACACGGGGGAGGCTCCGCCCTCGAAGGCGAGACCGACGGCAGAACCGCCGGGTCAAACCCGGCCGGGCTACCCGGGTTAGAAGCCTCAGAGTCGGGTTGAGCAGTCACATTCACCCCCATCCCCTTTTGAACCTCTTCCCACCGTTGGAAATGCACGAAAATCGGCCTGTACACGGGGGAGGCCCCCCTCTCGAAGACGAGACCGTCGGCAGACCCGCCGGATCAAACCCGGCCGAGCTACACGGCTTACAAGTCTCGATGTCGGTATGAGCAGTCACGTCCACCCCCATTCCCTTTTGGACCACTTCCCACGGTACGAAATGCATGAAAATCGGCCTGTACACGGGGAGGCACCCGCCTCGAAGACGAGACCGTCGGCAGAACCGCCGGGTCAAACCGGCTGAGCTACCCGGCTCGGAAGCGCCAAAGTCGGGTTGAGCAGTCACATTCACTCCCATCCCCTTTTGGGCCACTTCCCACGGTTCGAAATGCATGAAAATCGGCCTGTACACGGGGGACGCTCCCCCCCTCGAAGGCGAGGCCGTCGGCAGAACCGCCGGGTCAAACCCGGCTGAGCTACCCGGGTTAGATGCCTCAAAGTCGGGTTGAGCAGTCACATTCACCCCCATCCCCTTTCGGCCCCCTTCCCACGGTTGGAAATGCATGAAAATCGGCCTGTACACGGTGGGCGCTCCCCCTCGAAGGTGAGACCTTCGGCAGAACCGCCGGGTCAAATCCTGCCGAGCTACCCGCGTTAGAGGTCTCAATGTCGGCTTCAGCAGTCACATTCAATCCCATTCCCGTTTGGACCTCTTCCCGCCGATGGAAATGCACAAAATTCGGCCTGAACACGCGGGACGCTCCCCCCTCGAAGGCGAGACCGTCGCCAGAACCGCCGGGTCAAATCCGGCTGAGCTACCCGCGTTACAGGTCTCAAAGTCGGGTTGAGCAGTCACGTTCACCCCCATCCCCTTTCGGACCCCTTCCCACGGTTGGAAATGCATGAAAATCGGCCTGTACACGGTGGGCGCTCCCCCCTCGAAGGTGAGACCTTCGGCAGAACCGCCGGGTCAAATCCGGCCGAGCTACCCGCGTTAGAGGTCTCAATGTCGGCTTCAGCAGTCACATTCAATCCCATTCCCGTTTGGACCTCTTCCCGCCGATGGAAATGCACAAAATTCGGCCTGAACACGCGGGAGGCTCCCCCCTCGAAGGTGAGACCTTCGGCAGAACCGCCGGGTCAAATCCGGCCGAGCTACCCGCGTTAGAGGTCTCAATGTCGGCTTCAGCAGTCACATTCAATCCCATTCCCGTTTGGACCTCTTCCCGCCGATGGAAATGCACAAAATTCGGCCTGAACACGCGGGACGCTCCCCCCTCGAAGGCGAGACCGTCGCCAGAACCGCCGGGTCAAATCCGGCCGAGCTACCCGCGTTAGAGGTCTCAATGTCGGCTTCAGCAGTCACATTCAATCCCATTCCCTTTTGGAACACTTCCCGCCGTTAACAATGCACGATATTCGGCCTGAACACGCGGGACGCTCCCCCCTCGAAGGTGAGACCTTCGGCAGAACCGCCGGGTCAAATCCTGCCGAGCTACCCGCGTTAGAGGTCTCAATGTCGGCTTCAGCAGTCACATTCAATCCCATTCCCGTTTGGACCTCTTCCCGCCGATGGAAATGCACAAAATTCGGCCTGAACACGCGGGGCGCTCCCCCCTCGAAGGCGAGACCGTCGCCAGAACCGCCGGGTCAAATCCGGCTGAGCTACCCGCGTTACAGGTCTCAAAGTCGGCTTCAGCAGTCACATTCAATCCCATTCCCTTTTGGAACACTTCCCGCCGTTAACAATGCACGATATTCGGACTGAACACGGGGGCCGGTCCGCCCTCGAAGTCAACACCGTCCGCAGAACCGCCGGGGCAAATCCGGCTGAGCTACCCCGCCCCCGAACACTCAAAGTCCCTCTGAAGCCTTGCATTCGCCTCCTTGGAAAATTGACGTCAAACATTACCAAAATCGGGGGCACGAGCACTAAAGCTAAGTCTCACCCTTTCCCTATCCCTAACCAGGAACCGAACGCCCACCCTCAGCCTCACACCAACGCCGGTGCCACTCCAGACAGACACACCCTTCAAAACCACACCCATCCGGCCATGCAACTCAAAAAGGGTCCAAATTCAGAAACACCCCCTTCAAAAGGCACTCCATCCTCGGCCACACCACCGGGACATGCTCCCCTCGGCGATAATTAAGCCCCCACCACTATTTGAAGCCAACCGCAGCCGCAACTCGAACGGAGAAAT
>NW_027310717.1:10000-12500 GCF_047496795.1 Chiloscyllium punctatum
GATTGATTGCCAAACGACCCTCAGACAGGCGTGGCCCCGGGAAGAACCCGGGGCCGCAAAGTGCGTTCAAAGTGTCGATGATCAATGTGTCCTGCAATTCACATTAATTCTCGCAGCTAGCTGCGTTCGTCATCGACGCACGAGCCGAGTGATCCACCGTCAAGAGTTGTCTGAGTTTGTTTTAGGTCTCTCCCTCGCCAGAGGAAAGCGACCCGGACCGCACATACGCTCCCCACCTTGAGCTACAGCCACCTGCACGCCGGCGTGCGGGCGGAGCAGGGTGGCGTGAAGCGATGGGGAGCACCATCCTGGTGCGGCCCGCAGAAACATACGTCTATTGGGGGGAGGAGGACAGGGCGCCCAAGAGGCGATGCGTGCCCCAACGCACCGCAGCGACGGAGGCAGGATCACCGCCACCATGTCGCCCGCCTAGTATCACGAGGCGTGCAGCAGCTTTGCCCTAGGAAAAGCAGAGGCGGGAACGGGCACCGGCCATCGGTTCGGCAGCGTCACTGACGCGTGCACGTGGCGGCGTGTCGGCGAGCGGACTTCCTGCGAGGAGGCGGGGGCGGCACTCGCCCGAGCAGACGCCCGCCCGGCCCAGCCACCGCCGAGGTGGACTGGGAGTCGCGGCAACGGCTCGTCATACTCGTTCCCACACTCACAGCGCAGCTTGCCCGCAAGCCACCGACCACCGATCGACGCCAGGCGCCCCGACCGAGAGCGGGATCGCTCGTTCGCCCTGCTGGCAGTTCGCTGGGGATCACTACTGCACGGAGCTCGGAGACCGACGGGCGGCAACTCGAGAGTCTTTAAACCACCACCCCCATCCCGCAAGTGCAAAGAGGCTGTATACGCACAGACGGGTGAGGGGAATAGGTACCCCGTCGGGTTTGAAGGGAGCGTGACTAGATAGCAACGATGTAAACCCAGCCGATTTGGGAGCGAAAGACCGGCGCCTGCATCACCGGCTTCGTTTCCCGTGGCTGGAGAGTACACCGAAACCCTCCGTCTGTCGCGAGCTCCCGACGACGCGGTGCCGCCAAGCAGCAGGGCCGGACCTGGTGTGGCTCCCCTCGTCGATCACAGACCGGTCGGCACTACTGACGAGACGGTGGAACGGGCTTCGCCCCTTGTGACGAAGGGTGATGCGAACCCGCCCGCCCGCGTGCGTTCGGGGTGGACTCGGCAAACGGAGATTTGAAATCGGAAAGTGTCCTCCTGCCCCGCGCAGGTAGGCGCCCAACAGTTGTGGGGGGTTTGGCGGTGACCACGGCTGCAGGGCCTGCTACCCCGACGAGCTCTCCTGCTGGCCCCGAAACCACCCTCGCGAGACAAGTTGAAACGGAAACGGGCGTACCCCCAAGCCGACGATCCTTTCTTATTTGTTACTTTTTTTTTCACTTGCTCGAGTTGTGGCGATTTGGCGGTGACCACGGCTGCAGGGCCTGCTACCCCGACGAGCTCTCCTGCTGGCCCCGAAACCACCCTCGCGAGACAAGTTGAAACGGAAACGGGCGTACCCCCAAGCCGACAGAGATCCTTTCTTATTTGTTACTTTTTTTTTTCACTTGCTCGAGTTGTGGGGGTTTGGCGGTGACCACGGCTGCAGGGCCTGCTACCCCGACGAGCTCTCCTGCTGGCCCCGAAACCACCCTCGCGAGACAAGTTGAAACGGAAACGGGCGTACCCCCAAGCCGACGATCCTTTCTTATTTGTTACTTTTTTTTTTCACTTGCTCGAGTTGTGGGGGTTTGGCGGTGACCACGGCTGCAGGGCCTGCTACCCCGACGAGCTCTCCTGCTGGCCCCGAAACCACCCTCGCGAGACAAGTTGAAACGGAAACGGGCGTACCCCCAAGCCGACGATCCTTTCTTATTTGTTACTTTTTTTTTCACTTGCTCGAGTTGTGGGGGTTTGGCGGTGACCACGGCTGCAGGGCCTGCTACCCCGACGAGCTCTCCTGCTGGCCCCGAAACCACCCTCGCGAGACAAGTTGAAACGGAAACGGGCGTACCCCCAAGCCGACGATCCTTTCTTATTTGTTACTTTTTTTTTCACTTGCTCGAGTTGTGGGGGTTTGGCGGTGACCACGGCTGCAGGGCCTGCTACCCCGACGAGCTCTCCTGCTGGCCCCGAAACCACCCTCGCGAGACAAGTTGAAACGGAAACGGGCGTACCCCCAAGCCGACAGAGATGCTTTCGCTCCTGTTACTTTTTTTTTCACTTGCTCGAGTTGTGGGGGTTTGGCGGTGACCACGGCTGCAGGGCCTGCTACCCCGACGAGCTCTCCTGCTGGCCCCGAAACCACCCTCGCGAGACAAGTTGAAACGGAAACGGGCGTACCCCCAAGCCGACAGAGATCCTTTCGTACTTGAACCAACACAAAGTTTGTCACGTTTTATTTTTACGAGTGATCGACCGTCAAGATTTGTCTCTGAGTTTGCTTAAGGTCTCTCCCTCGCCAGAGGAAAGCCACCCGGACCGCACATACACTCCC
>NW_027310717.1:17500-30000 GCF_047496795.1 Chiloscyllium punctatum
GTGACGAGCACCGCAGGGCGGCAGAGCCATCGCACTTGGCCGGGTGGCAGAGGAGGACCAGACTATTCACAGATAGCGGCCCAACGACTCCCAGAGCCGGTCGTGCGGCGCGCGAGGTCTGCTCTCTTCACAAGAGGCTTTATTAGGGAGTGCTAAGGCAAGGTTCTGTGCCCTCCACCCTCATCGCAACACCCATGGGAGCCTCCGGTCGTCAATAGACCGCCGCACCGGCCTCTGACTGACTCTCAGAATGGACGGAAAGAGCCGGGTAAGCCTTTCAAAAGATTCGACCACGTGCCGAAAACTTTAGACTTCCGTGAGCTCTCCGGCTTGCACCGAGACCCGAAGTCGACGTGCTAAGCACCACGGGACCCCTTTCGCCTGCAGGTCCCGAGCCGCCTTTATTTGCTGTTACGAGCATCGTGTGCCCCATACCTGCGTGACGAGCACCGCAGGGCGGCAGAGCCATCGCACTTGGCCGGGTGGCAGAGGAGGACCAGACTATTCACAGATAGCGGCCCAACGACTCCCAGAGCCGGTCGTGCGGCGCGCGAGGTCTGCTCTCTTCACAAGAGGCTTTATTAGGGAGTGCTAAGGCAAGGTTCTGTGCCCTCCACCCTCATCGCAACACCCATGGGAGCCTCCGGTCGTCAATAGACCGCCGCACCGGCCTCTGACTGACTCTCAGAATGGACGGAAAGAGCCGGGTAAGCCTTTCAAAAGATTCGACCACGTGCCGAAAACTTTAGACTTCCGTGAGCTCTCCGGCTTGCACCGAGACCCGAAGTCGACGTGCTAAGCACCACGGGACCCCTTTCGCCTGCAGGTCCCGAGCCGCCTTTATTTGCTGTTACGAGCATCGTGTGCCCCATACCTGCGTGACGAGCACCGCAGGGCGGCAGAGCCATCGCACTTGGCCGGGTGGCAGAGGAGGACCAGACTATTCACAGATAGCGGCCCAACGACTCCCAGAGCCGGTCGTGCGGCGCGCGAGGTCTGCTCTCATCACAAGAGGCTTTAGGGAGTGCTCAGGCAAGGGTCAGCCCGCAGCCTTCCTGGCAACACCCAGGGGAACCAGGCCACTCGCGTCTCTCGCCTTCATTTTCGACACGAGCGCCTGCGGAGGGCCACCACCCCCTCCGATTGTCAAGAGACCTCCGCACCGGCCTCTGACTTACTCTCAGAATGGACGGAAAGAGCCGGGTAAGCCTTTGAAAAGATTCGACCACGTGCCGAAAACTTTAGACTTCCGTGAGCTCTCCGGCTTGCACCGAGACCCGAAGTCGACGTGCTTAGCACCACGGGACCCCTTTCGCCTGCAGGTCCCGAGCCGCCTTTTATTTTTGTTACGAGTATCGTGTTCCCCAAACCTGGGTGACGAGCACCGCAGGGCGGCAGAGCCATCGCGCTTGTCCGGGTGGCAGAGGAGGACCAGACTATTCACAAATAGCGGCCCAACGACTCCCAGAGCCGGTCGTGCGGCAGGCGAGGTCTGCTCTCATCACAAGAGGCTTTAGGGAGTGCTCAGGCAACGGTCAGCCCGCAGCCTTCTTGGCAACACCCAAGGGAACCAGGCCACTCGCGTCTCTCGCCTTCATTTTGGACACGAGCGCCTGTGGAGGGACGGCCGGAGTCAACGTGGGGTTTGCCCGCCCTCCAATAGTGTCAAAAGACCGCCGCACAAGTCTCTGACTGACTCTTAGAACAGACAGAAAGAGTTTGTCAAATCTGTCAAAAAATTGACAAAGTGTCAAAAATTCGACTTCCAAGAGCTCTCCGGCATGCACTCATACCTGTCATTAAAGTGCTATGCCCGTGGAACCGTTTTTCGGATGCCTTTCAGAACGGTCCCGCGCCGCCATTTTGTTCTAAAAATCGTGTTCCCATATATCTCCGGGTACCCCGCCAACCTCACTGCGGAAAAACTACAAGTGGCACTGAATGGGTCTGAATTCCAAATTTGACTGCATCGGTCTGGAACTCGGTCCGGTCAAAACCGTTTGGATTTTTCTCGGTCCGGACTTCCGCGACAGACAAAGTTAAAGTTTTCGGGCTGCAGGCACAAAACGACAGCTGGCCATTTGCCGGGCTCAATTCACCCAATTCCTCCGGCACTTCGGAGCACATGTTCGGTGTAAGTTTGCGAATCTTTCCCGATGCTGCAGCATTTTCCTCCGCTGACACTTAGAATATTTTTCACACTTTGCTGAAAATTTTTCTAAGTGTTTTTTTCCAAGTTTTCCTGGTTACTGATTTCTTCTTTTTAAACATTTTTCTAAGTTTTTCTGGTTACTGATTTCTTCTTTTTAAACATTTTTCGCAGTTTGTCTGGTTACTGATTTCTTCTTTTTAAACATTTTTCGCCGTTTTTCTGGTTACTGATTTCTTCTTTTTAAACATTTTTCGCCGTTTTTCTGGTTACTCATTTCTTCTTTTTAAACATTTTTCTAAGTTTTTCTGGTTACTGATTTCTTCTTTTTAAACATTTTTCTAAGTTTTTCTGGTTACTCATTTCTTCTTTTTAAACATTTTTCTAAGTTTTTCTGGTTACTCACTTCTTCTTTTTAAACATTTTTCTAAGTTTTTCTGGTTACTGATTTCTTCTTTTTAAACATTTTTCGCCGTTTTTCTGGTTACTGATTTCTTCTTTTTAAACATTTTTCTAAGTTTTTCTGGTTACTCATTTCTTCTTTTTAAACATTTTTCGCCGTTTTTCTGGTTACTGATTTCTTCTTTTTAAACATTTTTCTAAGTTTTTCTGGTTACTGATTTCTTCTTTTTAAACATTTTTCTAAGTTTTCCTGGTTACTCATTTCTTCTTTTTAAACATTTTTCTAAGTTTTCCTGGTTACTCATTTCTTCTTTTTAAACATTTTTCGCAGTTTTTCTGGTTACTGATTTCTTCTTTTTAAACATTTTTCGCAGTTTTTCTGGTTACTGATTTCTTCTTTTTAAACATTTTTCTAAGTTTTTCTGGTTACTGATTTCTTCTTTTTAAACATTTTTCTAAGTTTTTCTGGTTACTCACTTCTTCTTTTTAAACATTTTTCTAAGTTTTTCTGGTTACTCACTTCTTCTTTTGAAACATTTTTCTAAGTTTTTCTGGTTACTGATTTCTTCTTTTTAAACATTTTTCGCAGTTTGTCTGGTTACTGATTTCTTCTTTTTAAACATTTTTCGCCGTTTTTCTGGTTACTGATTTCTTCTTTTTAAACATTTTTCTAAGTTTTTCTGGTTACTGATTTCTTCTTTTTAAACATTTTTCTAAGTTTTTCTGGTTACTGATTTCTTCTTTTTAAACATTTTTCGCAGTTTTTCTGGTTACTGATTTCTTCTTTTTAAACATTTTTCTAAGTTTTTCTGGTTACTGATTTCTTCTTTTTAAACATTTTTCTAAGTTTTTCTGGTTACTCACTTCTTCTTTTTAAACATTTTTCTAAGTTTTCCTGGTTACTGATTTCTTCTTTTTAAACATTTTTCGCAGTTTGTCTGGTTACTGATTTCTTCTTTTTAAACATTTTTCGCAGTTTTTCTGGTTACTGATTTCTTCTTTTTAAACATTTTTCTAAGTTTTTCTGGTTACTGATTTCTTCTTTTTAAACATTTTTCTAAGTTTTTCTGGTTACTCACTTCTTCTTTTTAAACATTTTTCTAAGTTTTTCTGGTTACTCACTTCTTCTTTTGAAACATTTTTCTAAGTTTTTCTGGTTACTGATTTCTTCTTTTTAAACATTTTTCGCAGTTTGTCTGGTTACTGATTTCTTCTTTTTAAACATTTTTCGCCGTTTTTCTGGTTACTGATTTCTTCTTTTTAAACATTTTTCTAAGTTTTTCTGGTTACTCACTTCTTCTTTTTAAACATTTTTCTAAGTTTTTCTGGTTACTGATTTCTTCTTTTTAAACATTTTTCGCAGTTTTTCTGGTTACTGATTTCTTCTTTTTAAACATTTTTCTAAGTTTTTCTGGTTACTGATTTCTTCTTTTTAAACATTTTTCTAAGTTTTTCTGGTTACTGACTTCTTCTTTTTAAACATTTTTCTAAGTTTTCCTGGTTACTGATTTCTTCTTTTTAAACATTTTTCGCAGTTTGTCTGGTTACTGATTTCTTCTTTTTAAACATTTTTCGCAGTTTTTCTGGTTACTGATTTCTTCTTTTTAAACATTTTTCTAAGTTTTTCTGGTTACTGATTTCTTCTTTTTAAACATTTTTCTAAGTTTTTCTGGTTACTCACTTCTTCTTTTTAAACATTTTTCTAAGTTTTTCTGGTTACTCACTTCTTCTTTTGAAACATTTTTCTAAGTTTTTCTGGTTACTGATTTCTTCTTTTTAAACATTTTTCTAAGTTTTTCTGGTTACTGATTTCTTCTTTTTAAACATTTTTCGCAGTTTGTCTGGTTACTGATTTCTTCTTTTTAAACATTTTTCGCCGTTTTTCTGGTTACTGATTTCTTCTTTTTAAACATTTTTCTAAGTTTTTCTGGTTACTCACTTCTTCTTTTTAAACATTTTTCTAAGTTTTTCTGGTTACTGATTTCTTCTTTTTAAACATTTTTCGCAGTTTTTCTGGTTACTGATTTCTTCTTTTTAAACATTTTTCTAAGTTTTTCTGGTTACTGATTTCTTCTTTTTAAACATTTTTCTAAGTTTTTCTGGTTACTCACTTCTTCTTTTTAAACATTTTTCTAAGTTTTCCTGGTTACTGATTTCTTCTTTTTAAACATTTTTCGCAGTTTGTCTGGTTACTGATTTCTTCTTTTTAAACATTTTTCGCAGTTTTTCTGGTTACTGATTTCTTCTTTTTAAACATTTTTCTAAGTTTTTCTGGTTACTCACTTCTTCTTTTATAACATTTTTCTAAGTTTTCCTGGTTACTGATTTCTTCTTTTTAAACATTTTTCTAAGTTTTCCTGGTTACTGATTTCTTCTTTTTAAACATTTTTCTAAGTTTTTCTGGTTACTCATTTCTTCTTTTTAAACATTTTTCGCAGTTTTTCTGGTTACTGATTTCTTCTTTTTAAACATTTTCCTAAGTTTTCCTGGTTACTGATTTCTTCTTTTTAAACATTTTTCTAAGTTTTCCTGGTTACTCATTTCTTCTTTTTGATCATTTTTCTAAGTTTTCCTGGTTACTGATTTCTTCGTTTTGAACATTTTTCTAAGTTTTCCTGGTTACTCACTTCTTCTTTTCAAACATTTTTCTTCGTTTTTCTGTTTACTCATTTAGCACTTTCAGGCACTTTCCGATCATTTCCTCGTTCCCGATTTCACCCTTTAAAACGCTTTCGGGCATTTCCCTAAGTTTTGCGGTTCACTCGTTTGGGACTCACTGACACCTTCTCTAGCTTCCCTGCTCACTTTTTTCGTACTGTTGAGAAAATTCGAACCCTTTCCTTAACTATGCCGGTTACTGACTTCACCGCTTCAGACCCTTGTCCCCGTAATGAAAGATACCATTTCCCACCGTGGGAAATGCACGAAAATCGGACTGAACACGGGGGAGGCTCCCCCCTCGAAGGCGAGACCGTCGGCAGAACCGCCGGGTCAAACCCGGCTGAGCTACCCGGCTTACAAGTCTCAAAGTCGGTATGAGCAGTCACGTCCACCCCCATTCCCTTTTGGACCACTTCCCACGGTTCCAAATGCATGAAAATCGGCCTGTACACGGGGGAGGCACCCGCCTCGAAGACGAGACCGTCGGCAGAACCGCCGGGTCAAACCCGGCTGAGCTACCCGGCTCGGAAGCGCCAAAGTCGGGTTGAGCAGTCACATTCACTCCCATCCCCTTTTGGGCAACTTCCCACGGTTGGAAATGCATGGAAATCGGACTGAACACGGGGGAGGCTCCCCCCTCGAAGGCGAGACCGTCGGCAGAACCGCCGGATCAAACCCGGCTGAGCTACCCGGCTTACAAGTCTCAAAGTCGGTATGAGCAGACACGTCCACCCCCATTCCCTTTTGGACCACTTCCCACGGTTCGAAATGCATGAAAATCGGCCTGTATACGGGGGAGGCACCCGCCTCGAAGACGAGACCGTCGGCAGAACCGCCGGGTCAAACCCGGCTGAGCTACCCGGCTCGGAAGCGCCAAAGTCGGGTTGAGCAGTCACATTCACTCCCATCCCCTTTTGGGCAACTTCCCACGGTTGGAAATGCATGGAAATCGGACTGAACACGGGGGAGGCTCCCCCCTCGAAGGCGAGACCGTCGGCAGAACCGCCGGATCAAACCCGGCTGAGCTACCCGGCTTACAAGTCTCAAAGTCGGTATGAGCAGACACGTCCACCCCCATTCCCTTTTGGACCACTTCCCACGGTTCGAAATGCATGAAAATCGGCCTGTATACGGGGGAGGCACCCGCCTCGAAGACGAGACCGTCGGCAGAACCGCCGGGTCAAACCCGGCCGGGCTACCCGGGTTAGAAGCCCTAGAGTCGGGTTGAGCAGTCACAATCACTCCCATCCCCTTTTGAACCTGTTCCCACCGTTGGAAATGCACGAAAATCGGCCTGTACACGGGGGAGGCTCCCCCCTCGAAGGCGAGACCGTCGGCAGAACCGCCGGGTCAAACCCGGCTGAGCTACCCGGCTTACAAGTCTCGAAGTCGGGTTGAGCAGTCACATTCACTCCCATCGACTTTTGGGCAACTTCCCACCGTTGCAAATGCATGAAAATCGGCCTGTACACGGGGGAGGCACCCGCCTCGAAGTCGAGACCGTCGGCAGAACCGCCGGGTCCAACCCGGCTGAGCTACCCGGCTTACAAGTCTCAAAGCCGGGTTGGGCAGTCACGTTCACCCCCATTCCCTTTTGGATCACTTCCCACGGTTCGAAATGCACGAAAACCGGCCTGTACACGGGGGAGGGTCCGCCCTCGAAGGCGAGACCGTCGGCAGAACCGCCGGGTCAAACCTGGCTGAGCTACCCGGCTTACAAGTCTCAAAGTCGGGTTGAGCAGTCACGTTCACTCCCATCGACTTTTAGACCACTTCCCACGGTTCGAAATGCACGAAAATCGGCCTGTACACGGGGGAGGCACCCGCCTCGAAGACGAGACCGTCGGCAGAACCGCCGGGTCAAACCCGGCCGAGCTACCCGGCTTAAAAGTCTCAAAGTCGGTATGAGCAGTCACATTCACCCCCATTCCCTTTTGGACCACTTCCCACGGTTGGAAATGCATGAAAATCGGCCTGGACACGGGGGAGGCTCCCCCCTCGATGACGAGACCGTCGGCAGAACCGCCGGAACAAACCCGGCTGAGCTACCCGGCTTACAAGTCTCAAAGTCGGTATGAGCAGACACGTCCACCCCCATTCCCTTTTGGACCACTTCCCACCGTTGGAAATGCACGAAAATCGGCCTGTACACGGGGGAGGCACCGGCCTCGAAGACGAGACCGTCGGCAGAACCGCCGGGTCAAACCCGGCTGAGCTACCCGGCTTACAAGTCTCAAAGTCGGGTTGAGCAGTCACATTCACTCCCATCGACTTTTGGGCAACTTCCCACGGTTCGAAATGCACAAGATTCGGCCTGAACACGGGGGACGCTCCCCCCTCGAAGGCGAGACCGTCGGCAGACCCGCCGGGTCAAACCCGGCTGAGCTACCCGGCTCGGAAGCGCCAAAGTCGGTATGAGCAGTCACGTTCACTCCCATCCCCTTTTGGACCGCTTCCCACGGTACGAAATGCATGAAAATCGGCCTGTACACGGGGGAGGCACCCGCCTCGAAGACGAGACCGTCGGCAGAACCGCCGGGTCAAACCCGGCTGAGCTACCCGGCTTACAAGTCTCAAAGTCGGGTTGAGCAGTCACATTCACTCCCATCGACTTTTGGGCAACTTCCCACGGTTCGAAATGCACAAAATTCGGCCTGAACACGGGGGACGCTCCCCCCTCGAAGGCGAGACCGTCGGCAGAACCGCCGGGTCAAACCCGGCTGAGCTACCCGGCTTAAAAGTCTCAAAGTCGGTATGAGCAGTCACATTCACCCCCATTCCCTTTTGGACCACTTCCCACGGTTGGAAATGCATGAAAATCGGCCTGGACACGGGGGAGGCTCCCCCCTCGATGACGAGACCGTCGGCAGAACCGCCGGAACAAACCCGGCTGAGCTACCCGGCTTACAAGTCTCAAAGTCGGTATGAGCAGACACGTCCACCCCCATTCCCTTTTGGACCACTTCCCACCGTTGGAAATGCACGAAAATCGGCCTGTACACGGGGGAGGCACCGGCCTCGAAGACGAGACCGTCGGCAGAACCGCCGGATCAAACCCGGCCGAGCTACCCGGGTTAGAAGCCTCAGAGTCGGGTTGAGCAGTCACGTCCACCCCCATTCCCTTTTGGACCACTTCCCACGGTTCGAAATGCACGAAAATCGGCCTGTACACGGGGGAGGGAGCCGCCTCGAAGACGAGACCGTCGGCAGAACCGCCGGTTCAAACCCGGCTGAGCTACCAGGCTCGGAAGCGCCAAAGTCGGGTTGAGCAGTCACATTCACTCCCATCCCCTTTTGGGCAACTTCCCACCGTTGCAAATGCATGAAAATCGGCCTGTACACGGGGGAGGGAGCCGCCTCGAAGACGAGACCGTCGGCAGAACCGCCGGATCAAACCCGGCTGAGCTACCAGGCTCGGAAGCGCCAAAGTCGGTATGAGCAGTCACATTCACTCCCATCCCCTTTTGGGCCACTTCCCACGGTTCGAAATGCACGAAAATCGGACTGAACACGGGGGAGGCTCCCCCCTCCAAAACGAGACCATCGGCAGAATCGACGGGTCAAACCCGGCCGAGCTACCCGGGTTAGAAGCCTCAAAGTCGGGTTGAGCAGTCACGTCCACCCCCATCCCCTTTTGGACCACTTCCCACGGTTCGAAATGCACGAAAATCGGCCTGTACACGGGGGAGGCACCCGCCTCGAAGACGAGACCGTCGGCAGACCCGCCGGATCAAACCCGGCCGAGCTACACGGCTTACAAGTCTCAATGTCGGTATGAGCAGTCACGTCCACCCCTATTCCCTTTTGGACCACTTCCCACGGTACGAAATGCATGAAAATCGGCCTGTACACGGGGGAGGCACCCGCCTCGAAGACGAGACCGTCGGCAGAACCGCCGGGTCAAACCCGGCTGAGCTACCCGGCTCGGAAGCGCCAAAGTCGGGTTGAGCAGTCACATTCACTCCCATCGACTTTTGGGCAACTTCCCACGGTTCGAAATGCACAAAATTCGGCCTGAACACGGGGGACGCTCCCCCCTCGAAGGCGAGACCGTCGGCAGAACCGCCGGGTCAAACCCGGCTGAGCTACCCGGGTCGGAAGCGCCAAGGTCGGTATGAGCAGTCACATTCACTCCCATCCCCTTTTGGACCGCTTCCCACGGTTTGAAATGCACGAAAATCGGCCTGTACACGGGGGAGGCTCCGCCCTCGAAGGCGAGACCGACGGCAGAACCGCCGGGTCAAACCCGGCCGGGCTACCCGGGTTAGAAGCCTCAGAGTCGGGTTGAGCAGTCACATTCACCCCCATCCCCTTTTGAACCTCTTCCCACCGTTGGAAATGCACGAAAATCGGCCTGTACACGGGGGAGGCGCCCCTCTCGAAGGCGAGACCGACGGCAGAACCGCCGGGTCAAACCCGGCCGAGCTACCCGGGTTAGAAGCCTCAGAGTCGGGTTGAGCAGTCACATTCACCCCCATTCCCTTTTGGACCACTTCCCACGGTACGAAATGCATGAAAATCGGCCTGTACACGGGGGAGGCACCCGCCTCGAAGACGAGACCGTCGGCAGAACCGCCGGGTCAAACCCGGCTGAGCTACCCGGGTCGGAAGCGCCAAGGTCGGTATGAGCAGTCACATTCACTCCCATCCCCTTTTGGACCGCTTCCCACGGTTTGAAATGCACGAAAATCGGCCTGTACACGGGGGAGGCTCCGCCCTCGAAGGCGAGACCGACGGCAGAACCGCCGGGTCAAACCCGGCCGGGCTACCCGGGTTAGAAGCCTCAGAGTCGGGTTGAGCAGTCACATTCACCCCCATCCCCTTTTGAACCTCTTCCCACCGTTGGAAATGCACGAAAATCGGCCTGTACACGGGGGAGGCCCCCCTCTCGAAGACGAGACCGTCGGCAGACCCGCCGGATCAAACCCGGCCGAGCTACACGGCTTACAAGTCTCGATGTCGGTATGAGCAGTCACGTCCACCCCCATTCCCTTTTGGACCACTTCCCACGGTACGAAATGCATGAAAATCGGCCTGTACACGGGGGAGGCACCCGCCTCGAAGACGAGACCGTCGGCAGAACCGCCGGGTCAAACCCGGCTGAGCTACCCGGCTCGGAAGCGCCAAAGTCGGGTTGAGCAGTCACATTCACTCCCATCCCCTTTTGGGCCACTTCCCACGGTTCGAAATGCATGAAAATCGGCCTGTACACGGGGGACGCTCCCCCCTCGAAGGCGAGGCCGTCGGCAGAACCGCCGGGTCAAACCCGGCTGAGCTACCCGGGTTAGATGCCTCAAAGTCGGGTTGAGCAGTCACATTCACCCCCATCCCCTTTCGGCCCCCTTCCCACGGTTGGAAATGCATGAAAATCGGCCTGTACACGGTGGGCGCTCCCCCCTCGAAGGTGAGACCTTCGGCAGAACCGCCGGGTCAAATCCTGCCGAGCTACCCGCGTTAGAGGTCTCAATGTCGGCTTCAGCAGTCACATTCAATCCCATTCCCGTTTGGACCTCTTCCCGCCGATGGAAATGCACAAAATTCGGCCTGAACACGCGGGACGCTCCCCCCTCGAAGGCGAGACCGTCGCCAGAACCGCCGGGTCAAATCCGGCTGAGCTACCCGCGTTACAGGTCTCAAAGTCGGGTTGAGCAGTCACGTTCACCCCCATCCCCTTTCGGACCCCTTCCCACGGTTGGAAATGCATGAAAATCGGCCTGTACACGGTGGGCGCTCCCCCCTCGAAGGTGAGACCTTCGGCAGAACCGCCGGGTCAAATCCGGCCGAGCTACCCGCGTTAGAGGTCTCAATGTCGGCTTCAGCAGTCACATTCAATCCCATTCCCGTTTGGACCTCTTCCCGCCGATGGAAATGCACAAAATTCGGCCTGAACACGCGGGAGGCTCCCCCCTCGAAGGTGAGACCTTCGGCAGAACCGCCGGGTCAAATCCGGCCGAGCTACCCGCGTTAGAGGTCTCAATGTCGGCTTCAGCAGTCACATTCAATCCCATTCCCGTTTGGACCTCTTCCCGCCGATGGAAATGCACAAAATTCGGCCTGAACACGCGGGACGCTCCCCCCTCGAAGGCGAGACCGTCGCCAGAACCGCCGGGTCAAATCCGGCCGAGCTACCCGCGTTAGAGGTCTCAATGTCGGCTTCAGCAGTCACATTCAATCCCATTCCCTTTTGGAACACTTCCCGCCGTTAACAATGCACGATATTCGGCCTGAACACGCGGGACGCTCCCCCCTCGAAGGTGAGACCTTCGGCAGAACCGCCGGGTCAAATCCTGCCGAGCTACCCGCGTTAGAGGTCTCAATGTCGGCTTCAGCAGTCACATTCAATCCCATTCCCGTTTGGACCTCTTCCCGCCGATGGAAATGCACAAAATTCGGCCTGAACACGCGGGGCGCTCCCCCCTCGAAGGCGAGACCGTCGCCAGAACCGCCGGGTCAAATCCGGCTGAGCTACCCGCGTTACAGGTCTCAAAGTCGGCTTCAGCAGTCACATTCAATCCCATTCCCTTTTGGAACACTTCCCGCCGTTAACAATGCACGATATTCGGACTGAACACGGGGGCCGGTCCGCCCTCGAAGTCAACACCGTCCGCAGAACCGCCGGGGCAAATCCGGCTGAGCTACCCCGCCCCCGAACACTCAAAGTCCCTCTGAAGCCTTGCATTCGCCTCCTTGGAAAATTGACGTCAAACATTACCAAAATCGGGGGCACGAGCACTAAAGCTAAGTCTCACCCTTTCCCTATCCCTAACCAGGAACCGAACGCCCACCCTCAGCCTCACACCAACGCCGGTGCCACTCCAGACAGACACACCCTTCAAAACCACACCCATCCGGCCATGCAACTCAAAAAGGGTCCAAATTCAGAAACACCCCCTTCAAAAGGCACTCCATCCTCGGCCACACCACCGGGACATGCTCCCCTCGGCGATAATTAAGCCCCCACCACTATTTGAAGCCAACCGCAGCCGCAACTCGAACGGAGAAATCAGTAACCAATTCAAAAATGCGCTTGGTTACTGATTTCTACTGAGCCGAAAAAATTCTAAGTGTCGGTGGTTACTGATTTATACCAACCCGAAAATATTCTAAGTGTCGGTGGTTACTGATTTATACCAACCCGAAAAAATTCTAAGTGTCAGTGGTTACTGATTTATACCAACTCGAAAAAATTCTAAGTGTCAGTGGTTACTGATTTATACCAACCCGAAAATATTCTAAGTGTCAGTGGTTACTGATTTGTACCGACCCGAAAATATTCTAAGTGTCAGTG